>NW_016804517.1:934744-959262 GCF_001698545.2 Rhinopithecus bieti
GGGGGGGGGGGGGGGGCGGGCAGCACGGATTGGAGAGAGTGCACTCTCATATGTACTCACCAGCTGCGAATCTTTGCCAGAGCAAATGACAGAATGGAATTGCAATTTACTAAGCTGAAGAAGGCATGCAGGAGGAGTTGGCTTGGAGGAGAAGAGCAGGAATTTGGTTTTGGACGTTTTAACCTACTTAGGCCGGAACCATGATGTAGTTTCTTTGTGGCTCACTGAATGCCCAGGACAATGCTTTGTGCATAGTAGGTGCTTAGTAAATGTTTGATTTTATTTTGATTCAGTGATTTGGCTTTTGTAAATATATATTAATATAATCAGTCATTAGCTGCTTAGTGCTGGCCCGCTTTGTGCCAAAGAGAAAAGCTCATTAGGTTTATAAATAGAAGATAAATTTCAGCTGTGTCTTTAGTGCAATTGATGTGGCTATGCCTTTACCAGAGTGCTTTTATAATCTGTTCTCTGAATGCTGATCACATTCTTAAAATGAACAGGATGTCTATATAATGTATACTTAGCTTTATAAAAACAGAACTTACTTTAGGTCGTGAGACTCTTAATATTACATGGGTAGTTTGACTCCTCTACCATAGGAGTAGATGTGGAATAGATACCTATGAGACTGCTATGGTTATTTTATGGTAAGAAAGTAGTTTCCAGAAATAATTTTAAAAGCCATTCTTGGGCATTTCTAGGTGCTAGATTTTTACCTCTTGTACTGAGAGATTCTTTGCCTCCCAGTGTAGTATTAATACATAATTGCCACTCTTAGTCATTTTTCCGGTTTTCATCTTTATGACTGACGTTTTGTTCTTTTACAAGTTAAATCCATATTTTTCCTTGTTCCTTATTTGTCTTTTGTACTGAAGTAACCTGCAACATTTGAAAATTAAATTGTTTGATCTTACAGTTTACATCTTTAGATCATTTGACAAGATTTTGAAACGCTTTTAATGAGCCATGCCACCATCTCAGGTTATGATCACATAATGCTCTCATCATATATGAGACTGACTTTTTGTCAAATGGTTTATGTATTAATGCATACAGAATTTTGAAAAATTGAACATTACATGATGTGGGCATTAAAAAGACAACTTAGGACAGTGATGCCTGCAGTTCTATTTTAGTGTGTAGGACCTGTTTGGGAAGCAATAATTAAGGACATGCCATCCTGATACTGTGTTGCTCAGATGTGCCTGTATTATCTTATTATTCCTACCAGTGTCTTAGTTGCTAGTACAAATTAATGGACAACTCATCTATAAAGGATGTGGAAATTATCATCTTTCAAAAGCCGTTGGGAAACATCTATAAGGGCCTATATTTAGGCTGTATTTCCTATGATGATACCTTTAGAAATCTGATTAAATGGAGCGCTGAGGAGGATTTTGGTAGCTTTGAAAAGAATGGGGGCTTAATTTTATGTGGAAGATGGCTATATATACAATTTGAAGAAAAAAAGTCAACTATTTTATCGTTGTACAAACATGAAATAATGTTTTGAGTATTTTTGTTTTTATGTTATAGCACTGACTTTGGATTTAAGTTTCCTTTTCTTATAGCAAAGAATAAAAAAATTAGGAACCTCTCTGGACCTTCTCTTAAGGTTGACTGATTCCCTTTATATATTTAAGAAACTTTTACCAAGGCCAGTAGGACTCACTGTTTTTTCTCCTCCTTGAGCATATCTCAAGAAGAAATGGTATGATTAAAGGAGATATACTTTCCCATGTAAAAATCTTAGCTGTGTTTTTTAAGAGATTACTTATTTTAAAAAATTAATTTTCTTTTGATGAAATCTCCAGTTTATAGGTTTGTTCTTTGTAACATTTGGGGGAAATGTTAAAGAAGTTAATATAGTAGGTCTCACACTGCAAAGAATCTAGATGTAATAAGTATGTTATGGTAAAATATAGTTGGCTACCTTCTTTATCTAGTATTTATTTTTTGTTGTTCATGAAACATATTTATATTGAGTGCCTACTATGTGCCGGGCACTGTGCTAGCTCCTGGGAATACAATAATGAAAAATACAACCAAGGGACCTTCCCTTAGGGAGCTTTGATTCTGGTAAGGCAGAAAGATATTCAGCAAGTAAGATTATATAGATAAGAATGCAGTGATTTGAATGTGTCTGCCAGAGTTCACGTGTTGGAAACTTAATCCTGAATGCAATGTGTTCTGAGGTGTAACCTTTAAGAAGTGGTTCAAACATGAGGGCTCTTCCTTCATGAATGGATAATGCCATTATCACAGGAATGGTTCCCTTATAGAAAAGGATGAGCTCACCCCCTCTTTGCCCTTTTGCCTTCCACCATGGGATGACGTAGCAAGAAGGCCCTCACTAGATGCCAGCCCCTTGAGATTGAACTTCCTAGCCTTCAATTCTGTTATAGCAGCACAGAATATACTAAGTCAAAGAGGATGCTCAGAGAAGGCTTATTTGAAGAGACGACATGGGAGTGGAGGCCTGAATATTGACTGGAAGCCCATCATGTGAAACAAGGTGGAGGCGTTCTAGGTGGAGATAATAGCATGTTCAAAGGCTGTGAGGTAGGAACTACAAGTAGGCCAAAGTAATTGAAGTGTAGTTTGCAGTTGTAGAATTCCATCATACAGAGACAGGAATGGTCTTGTACATATGAAATAATGAAGTGTGGGTTTTAAGAACAGTGGGAAGTTACTGCAAGAATTCAAAGAAGAGAATTACACAGTTTTAAAAGTTCTCTTGCTGCCTTGTGCAGTTGGAGTTTGGATGGGATGGGGTGTGTACAGGAGTAGTATTGAGGAAATTGTGGCAGTAATTCAGATGAAATGTAGTGCCACCTGAACCATGGTGGTTGCATTGGAAAGGAGAGTCATGCGTGGCATAACGACATTTTGGTCAATGACAAATTGTGCAACGGTGGTCCCATATGATTATAACACAGATGAAAAATCTATATAGCCTACTGGTGTAATAGCTGTCCTAACATCCTAGTGCAACACATTACTCACATTTGTGATGATGCTGGTGTAAACAAACCTACTGCACTGCCATCTGTATAAAAGCATAGCATATATAATTATGTACCTTACATAACACTTGATAATGATAATCATTGGCTCTGTTGATGGTTTATGTAATTACTATGGTATACCTTTTATCATTATTTTAGAATTTACTTCTACTTATGTATTTTAAAAAGTTAACTATAAAGCAAGTCCTTTAGGAAGAATTCCAGAAGAAGGCATCATTATCACAGGAGATGACAGCTCCATGCATGTTATTGCCCCGAAGACCTTCCAGTGGGACAAGATTTGGAAGGTGGAAAACAGTGATATTGATGATCCTGACCCTGTGCAGGCCTAGGCTAATGTGTATGTTTGTGTCTTTTTTTTTTTTCTGAGATGGAGTCTCGCTCTGTTGCCAGACTGGAGTACAGTGGTGCGATCTTGGCCCACTGCGAACTCTGCCTCCTGGGTTCAAGTGATTCTCCTGCCTCAGCCTCCCGAGTAGCTGGGACTACAGGCATGCGCCACCTTTCCCACTTAGTTTTTGTATTTTTAGTAGAGACAGGGTTTTACCATGTTGGCCAGGCTGGTCTCGATCTCTTGAAGTCATGATCAGACCACCTCGGGCTCTCAAAGTGCTGGGATTACAGGCATGAGCCACCGTGCCTGGCTTGTGTCTTTGTTTTTTTTTTTTTAAATTTAAAAGTAAAAAATTAAAATTAAAAAAATAGAAAAAAGCTTATAGAATAAGGATATAAAGAAAATGTTTTATACAGCTGTATAATACGTTTGTCTTTTAAGCTAAGTGTTATTACAAAGGAGTCAAAACATTTTAAAAAGGTAAAATGTTACAGTAAGATAAAGTTAATTTATTATTGAAGAAAGAAAAACTTTTAAATAAATGTAGTGTACCCTAAGTGTGCAGTGTGGACAGTCTGCAGTAGTGTACAGTAATGTCCTAGGCCTTCATACTCACTCACCACTTACACACTGACTCACCCAGAGCAACTTCCAGTCCTGCAAGCTCCATTCATGGTAAGTGCCCTATATAGGTGTCCAATTTTTATTATTTATACCATATTTTTACTGTACCTTTTCTACATTTGGATACACAAAATTTACCATTGTGTTACAGTTGCTTACAATAATCAGTATGGTAGAATGCTGTACAAGTGTTTAATCTAGGAGCAACAGGCTATACCATATAGCCTAGGTATGTAATAGATTATGCCATCTAGGTTTGTCCAAATACATTTACTGTGATGTTCACACCAAGACAAAATCACCGAATGATGCATTTCTTAGAAGGTATCTTGTCGTGAAGTGACATGTGACTGTAGATGGATGTATGATATACTTAAGAGGTAGAATTGGTAGAACTTGGATCTTTGTTGGAACTGGTTTTTTTCAGTATGACCCTTTTTCATCTTTGCCATCTTGATAGCTAAAGAATGGCGTCTTGCTGTTGTTTTAATATTTCTTTCATTTTTTTGTAACTAGTGAGATTGAACTTTTTTCTTCCACATTTGTTGGTGGGATTTTTTTTTTGCTTTTTTTTTTTTTTGCATATGTATGTGATTGACTTATTTGTAATTTTTTATTTTTATTTTACTTTTTGAGACAGAATCTCACTTTGTCACCCAGAATAGAGTGCAGTGGCACAAACATGGCTCACTGCAGCCTCGACTTCCCAGGCTCAAGGGATCCTCCTGCCTAAGCCTCCCAGGTGGCTGGAACCATAAGCATGTGCCACCACGCTAGGCCAATTTTTAATTTTTTTGTAGAGACAGGGTCTTGCCGTGTTGCCCAGGCTGGTCTTGAACTCCTAGGCTCAAGCAATACTGCTTTGGCCACCCAAAGTGTTGAGATTACAGGTGTGAGCCATTGCACCTGACCTATAATCTTTGCATAAAGTCTTTTTCTTGTCAGATTTTTAAGAAAATATCTGCTCTTCATATTTACAGTGTATGATGGATTTTTAAAATATTATGTCCCCTGTTGTCCTTTATCTTTTAGGCTTGTTTATGGAGTATTTTGTCTACACGTTTTTAATAATATTTTATTGAAAGCTATGGTTCATACACTTAATATTACATGTACATTAATGTTGGAGACTTCATAAATGCTTGTGAACTTGTGAACACTTTTATGTATAACTTATTTTGAACCTTGGTTCTTTAAGTGTAACATTCCACAGTAATATATAATCAAAGCTTTCTAAGAGTAAAGTACTTATTTGAACTAATGCAAAATAGCCTTGGCCGTGTTTGTTCAAATCTTTTATCTATTTAAAAAATTGTTTTATAATGCCTTTGGTTAACTAATTTGAAAACTTACATAATTTATATAATTTCTTTACAGTTCAGTGGTCATTGATTAGTTACAAGGCTCTAGTTTTGTTACATTGGATTATAGTTATGAAAATGAGAGAAGAAAGCTAATTAAAATTTAGCATTGGCTGGGCGCAGTGGCTCACGCCTGTAATCCCAACACTTTGGCAGGCCAAGCAAGGCAGATCACCTGAGGTCAGGAGTTTCAGACCAGCACCCCGTCTCTACAAAAATACAAAAATTAGCTGGGCATGATGGCGGGTATCAGTAATCCCAGCTACTTGGAAGACTGAGTCAGGAGAATCGATCGAACCAGGAGGCAGAGTTTGCAGTAAGCTGAGATCGCGCCACTGCACTCCAGCCTGGGTGACAGATCGAGACTCTGGCTCAAAAAATAAAAAATAAATTAGTATAAAACAAGAATAAATATTTGTAGTGATGGTCTTGAATTAGTCCTTCTAGAAAACAACATGCTCTTTAATTTTTAGGCTTTTATACTTCTTTGAAGTGTCCTGTATATGGTCTTGTATGACTGCAAGATAGCTTAGATATGCAGTATGTTTGCATGAAAAACTACGGAAACAACTAATTGTAGAGTCACTAAATGCACGTTAAAATCACATGGGTGTAGAGGAAAGCACATCAGTTGATGACTCAGAAAACAGGGGTTCCAGTTCTTGCGATTCCATTACATAGTTGTGTCACTTGGTCCCAGGACATCTACTGGAAGCTATCTCTAAGATGCTTTATAACTTGAGAAGGGCGCTGGGCTGAGTGTGTAATTTCACAGACTTTGTGCTGCCCCCTGGTGGTATTCTACCTTAGTCCAAAACCAGAGCTGTAGTCACTTTACAACCTGATCCTGTGATCCAGTGGTGACCTACTTCATGGATAAGGATTATTCTCTAGAGAGCCAAACTTTGGTCCTATTAACCAGCAGTTATTTAATAGAGAAGCTCAGTGAAAGTGGGACCTGGGAGTTTGGGAAATTAGCAGATCTTAGAAGCAAGAAGTCACAGTCAGTGGTGAGTGGAAAGAAGGTAATGAATTGATGGATGGATGTTTGTTTTCAAAGAATTAACGTAATTGCTGTCAGGAAAAGAAAACTTTAATGCATTGAGGGTAGGTACTGGTGTGGAGATCTACATAGAGACCTACATGTGCTTTTCTTAAAATCTTTGATTCTTTTTTTTTTACCTCCAGGAGACCAGGAGAAGGAGACAGGGAGAACCATGTATGGGAGCAAAGAACATGGTGGGCACGCGAGCAGTGCCGTCATGGCAACGAATGCTCAAAGGATGTATGTTTAAGTGCCATGAATTTAGAATTTATCCCTTTGCATGTTCTCTAGTCTGAAAATAGTTTGAAATTCGTAGCTGTCTAAAAAGTATTAGAAATTTATTTTGGGAGGTAGACTTGAACTTAATTTCTCCTGTCTGGGCCTGTGAGTTGTTGCTAATTTTGAAACTCGATGTTAGTCCCTAGGGTCATGTTCCTTAAATTAGGCTTTTTACCTCAGTCACTCCAATTTATTTTTATAAGCATACTTTTGTAGACTTTTACTCAGTGAAATGGAAAACCATTGATTACCCGGCTAATGAGAATTTATAATCCTCAGTGGACTGCAAAACTTAACTTCATTCTGACTGGCATGAGATGGTATCTCATTATGGTTTTGATTTGCATTTCTCTAATGATCAGTTATGTTGAGCTTTTTTTCTATGTTTATTGGCTGCATAGATATCTTCTTTTGAGAAGTGTCTGTTCATATCCTTTGCCCACTTTTTAAAAAATTATACTTTAAGTTCTGGGTTACATGTGCAGAACGTGCAGTTTTGTTACATAGGTATATACATGCCATGGTGGTTTGCTGCACCCATTAACCCATCACCTACATTAGATATTTCTCCTAATGTTATCCCTCCCCTACCCCCCCCCACCCCTCGACAGGCCCCAGCGTGTGATATTCCCCTCCCTGTGTCCATGTGTTCTCATTGTTCATCTCCCACTTATGCGTGAGAACATGTGGTGTTTAGTTTCCTGATCTTGTGTTACTTTGCTGAGAATGATGGTTTCCAGCTTCATCCATGTCCCTGCAAAGGATGTGAACTCATTCTTTTTTGTGGCTGCATAGTTTTCCATGGTGTATATGTGCCACATTTTCTTAATGCAGTCTATCATTGACGGACACTTGGGTTGGTTCCAAGTCTTTGCTATTGTGAATAGTGCCTCAATAAACATACATGTGCGTGTGTCTTTATCATAGAATGATTTATAATCCTTTGGGTGTATGCCCAGTAATGGGATTGCTGGGTCAAATGGTATTTCTAGTTCTAGATCCTTGAGGAATCACCACACTGTGTTCCACAATGGTTGAACTAATTTACACTCCTACCAACAGTGTAAGAGCGTTTATATTTTTCCATAACTTCTCCAGCATCTGTTGTTTTCAGACTTTTTAATGATCGCCATTCTACCTGCTTTGCCTACTTTTGATGGGATTGTTTTTTTCTTCTTAAAAATTAGTTTAAGTTCCTTATGGATTCTGGATATTAGACCTTTGTCAGATGGGTAGATTGCAAAAATTTTCTCCCATTCTGTAGGTTGCGTCTTCACTCTGATGATAGTTTCTTTTGCTGTGCAGAAGCTCTTTAGGTTAATCAGATCCCATTCATCAATTTTGGCTTTTGTTGCAGTTGCTTTTCACCGTTTGACCCAACATATTACTTACACCATTTGACCCAACATATTGCATCATTTGACCCATTATATTATGGGGTATATACCCAAAGGAGTATAAATCATTCTAGTATAAAGACACATGCGCCACATGTTTATTGCAGCACTATTTACAATAGCAAAGACATGGAACCAACCCAAATGCCCATCAATGATAGACTGGATAAAGAAAATGTGGTACATATATACCATGGAATACTATGCAGTCATAATAAGGAATTAGATCATGTCCTTTGCAGGGACATGGATGAAGCTGGAGGTCATCGTCCTCAGCAAACTAACACAGGAACAGAAAACCAAATATCTCATGTTCTCACTCATAAGTGCGAGTTGAACAAGAACACATGGACACTGGGAGGGGAACAACACACACCGGGGCCTTTCGGGGGTTCAGGGGCAAGAGGAGAGACAGCATTAAGACAAATAACTAATGCATGTGGTACTTAAAATCTAGATGACGGGTTGATAGGTACAGCAAACCACCATGGCACATGTATGCTTATGTAACAAACCTACACGCTCTGCACATGTATCTTGTAACTTTAAGTAAAATAAAATTTTGAAAAAACTTTGGTGTAATTAGTTTTTAGAATATGTTATATTAATCAAGAGATTGTGTTCTTTTCTTTCAGCCGATCAATCTGTTACCAACACTAGAAAGTCTCCAATGTAAAAACCAAAAGCATACTTTAAATTAGTATTTTTTGTTTGTTTGTTTTTGTTGTTGTTTTGCTTCAGATGGAATCTCACTCTGTTGCCAAGGCTGGAGTGCAGTAGCATGACCTCGGCTCACTGCAGACTCCACCTCCCGGGTTCAAGCGATTCTCAACATCCCGAGTAGCTGGGACTACATGCTCCATCATGCCTGGCTAATTTTTGTATTTTTAGTAGAAATTGGGTTTTGCCATTTTGACCAGGCTGGTCTCGAACTCCTGACCTCAGGTGATCTGCCCACTTCGGCCTACGAAAGTGCTGGGATTACAGGTGTGAGCCACCACGCCTGGCCTGGTTGCTTTTGATTATCTTTGTTAGGCATGGTGATTGGGTGCCCTAATCAGCTTTCCAAAGTCCTCAGGTTATTTAGAGTCGCCATGCTTCTGAGTAAAAATTGTCAGCACATCAAGAATTTCTAACTGCTACTGGGTAGAGAAACATGCTGAGAGAGAAGTAATTTAGAAACTTAAATATTGCATCTTCTAGGACATTTTGATGGTATATGAGACAAGGGAAAAATATATTTGAAATCTGAATTGCCTTAGAAAAGCTGGAAGAAATGATTATTTTACATAACATGTATGTAAAGTTTATGGTATTATTGTTCTCATCACTTCTATAGTATTAAGGAGGCACTATTGCCCATTACAAGGTTGTGATTGAAAGTACAATCAAAATTCTGCTTTTGGATATCAGGAACATTGTCATTGTGCTTTAGGTCCTCAGTAGCTCTTCTGGTTAGGGACAGAAGTTCTAATAAGGAAGGTCAAGGATGGAGACTAGCCCTTCTGGTTGGGTTAAGATGGAGGGAAGCACAACACGAAAGTGAAAAGCAGGATGGGGCTGGAGCATTCTTCATCTTCTTACCATTTTTAAAAAATTAACTAATGTGGAATGATAATAACAGAAAGTGTACTTTCAGCCATTGTTTTCGGACATTTGATGAACTTTCAATTTGGCAGCTCATGTCTCTTTAGTTCTGATAATTTTTTTAAATTTTCTCTTTTTAGATTTAAAATATTTCTAAATCTGTGTTTTTTCTTGCATTTTCTTGAACTCCTGCTATTTATATCTTAGACTTCTAGATTGCTTTTTTATTATCCTCTTCTCTCAATTTTCCGTCTTTTCGTTTTGTTTCACGTCTGAAATTCTTTTCAACTTTTTCTGTTGTTCCTATTGAATTGTTCATATTGACTAGGAATTTATAGGAGCTCTCTTTTAAAATTCTCTCTCCTTTTGTGGTACCATCTTGTTCTTTTTTGATGCCTTATGTCTTTGAAAATGTTAGCAGTAGTTTTCACAGTCTGTTTTCCAAGTTCTTTTTGTTTGCTTGTTTTTTATCTTCATCTCTGGCTTTATATTTATTAGGGAGTTTCTTCAGATATCTGGTGATTTTTTTTTTAGTTGTCCATTCATATTTTAAAGTAGGCACAAATAAAACTATTTGGAAACTCTTTGCATGAGGTGAGCTTGTTTATCTGGTTTCAGTGTAAGATATCAGTATCCTTAAGTCTTTTTTCTTAAAATCTTGGGTGTTTCTAGAAAAAAATTCATCTGATCATTCACCTGCAAGTTATTCTAGGTGCCTAAAGAGGTAAAAGGCACACTGCTTTCAACTGTGTTTGATGTCCCCTACTCTAGAAACTCTCCATTTCTGTTTTCCGGAGGATAAACTTCAGTATTCTGTGGGGTGGGGGAGAGGCAGTTGCTTAGCTGTACAAAGTGAGAATCTAGAGGAACTTCTTCAGTGGCCTTTTAACTCCACTTTCACACCATTTCCAAGGTACTTGATGCCACCAATTCCTCATACTTTTAAGGCTATAGGAAATATTTAGTGTTATGTAAATCAGAGTGCTTCTTTTCCCCTTTGTTGGCTTGGGGCTCCTTGTTTTGGGTCTGCTAGATCTGTCACCACTGATTCATGTGCGTCCCAACTTCCAAAATTGTGTCCCTGTTTTCTCCTCTTCTGTTCTCTTTGACTCTTTTGATTTCTTATCCCTTTTAAAAAAAAAAAAAAAAAAACATCCTTTTACTACCATTTCAGAGGAGTTTTTGGAGACCACGAGATAGAACGTATATGTTCAGTGAAAATGCCTTTTTGGAAATCTGATTCATCTTTTAATTAACTGGATTCAGTTTTCTACTTCCCTTTTCACCCCCCAAAAAAGGATGTGGGTGCTCGGTTGTTAAGATCCTTGAGGCTTGACAAAATTTGTCAGTTCCCTTTATATTTGTATACTTTACATTTTTGCTGATTTTACTTCCTTTTTTGATCAGCTTTTAATATGTTGCTCTCTCTTCTTTCCTCCTGAAGTATCAGTGGGTCACAGGCCAGAGGAGACAACCTAGGGTTTCTCTGTACCTTCTTTAAACACATCTATCTTTAAAAAAAAAAAAAAAAAATCGTGTCTTGTTTTTACATTGTGGTTTCAATTCTTTATTTAGTAGCCTCTTCAAACCTGTTTTATATGATCAAATTCATGCTTTGGTAAACTTCCTGTTTGTCACACCTGCCAAATCTCCCTCATGGTGGATCATTTCCTTGTGTGATTTGTAATTTTCAATTATTTGCTCATCCTCAGCAAAGATTACTTTTTCCATGGGAGTCCTGTGAACCATTGCTTTTTGAAGCATCTTTAAGGAGCTATTTATATGTTTTTCTTTTATATTTACCTTAATTTCTTGGCTTGGAAATTTCACACTATGCAGATAGTGTAAATCTGGACTCTGTATCATTGTGTGCCAGTTTCATGGGTCCCGTTTTTCTGGTCTTAGAGAGATTCTTGCTTTATTCAAGGTCTAAGTTTCAGTCCTCTGCCTTGGCTGGGATCTTAAGTCCCCAACCCCTAGCAGGTAGAGTCCAAGTCTGATGTCCCTGTGGGATGTAAGTGTTAACTTATATCTTTTCTACTCTGAATTTGAGATTATTCTTCTTTTGACACATGAGAAATTCTTTTTCTTTATTTTGAAACCGATTATGGTGTTAAAATGTCAGCAGTTATATTTTATGTAGATTTTTATGTGCTTGATGTATAAAGGAGATACGCATCACTGGGTCCATGTTCTGGAACCGTAAGTCATCTCCTTTGCATTCTCATTTAATTAGGTATTTCAGGAAACATCTATTAAGTGTGTACTATGCATCAAGCTCTAGAGATTCCAAAGCAAATGAAAGGACTAAGGAAGGTATGAGGTAGGAAGAATATTCCAGGCAGAAGGAACAACTTTCAAGGTATGAAATGACTAGCTTGTGTGGGAATCTACTGGAACACTTGAGTATGGGTATGATACAGGCCCAGAGCTTGTAGAGCGAGGCTGAAAAGTACAGGTAAATAAATAGGCTGTGTCATGGAAGGCCTTGAAGCTAAGTCAAGGCATCTGAACGTCATCTTGAGAACTGTGGGGAGCTTAAGCCTCAAGTGAAGAGATCAGATTATGTACTAAATCTCATGGCAGTGTGGCACAAGGTTGCAGTTGAGCCAGGCTGGAGGCAGAAACTAAAGCAGAAGCAAATGGGAATAGGGAAAGGGAATAGTTTGACAGAGCCTTCAAGATAGGATCTCCAGGAATTCATTATTAGATATAATGAATGAGAGAGCAAGTGAAGTTGGAAGGGGCAATCCCTTGGGCCAGATTCAGCTTCCATGTTTTTTATTTTTGCCCCTTAAAAAATTGATCTTTAACTGCACTAGGTATGGCTTGCCCTATCCTTTTTGCCACAGTCCTGACGATTGCATATTCTCTGTGATCCAGGTTGATTTAATGTGCCTGGGTTCTGACGGGTATGTGAACTTGAGAGCCTGATGGAATGACTTCCTTGGGCAATCTTTTTAGTTTATGCTTGCTTAATCCTGGAGGTGTGAGGAGAGACAGGGATGAGGAGGGATCGAGGAATGGTGGGGGAGGTTGATCTCGTTCCTCTGTTCTGACACTGACTCTGCCACCTCCCCAACCTCCAGTTGCCACCCCCACCCCCAGCGCCAGCTCTTGACTGATCACTGTTGGGTTTTCTGTAGGAAAGGGAGGAAAAGAAGGACCTGAACTTTTTCTCCCATAGATGCTTTGAAAATCCCCTGCTGCTATGACCCTACTAAATTCCATGTCAGATTTCTGATCTTTCTTGCTGCCCAAAAGAATGCAGGATTATTTTTACTTTATAGATGAGTAAACAGAGGTAGTTTTAGTAATCTGGGCACTGTGGATATGCTTTATAATATGGCATCAACGATTCTTAAAAAGCAAAGGATAGTAAAGCATGGCCTCACCCTTTTCCTAAGCCATCTGGCTTTTTACAGTTTTAACTTACTTTTATGATGGATTCCAGGGCACATGCAATATTTTATTCCAGCTAAATGAGGAGCAAATTAGAAGGAATTTAGCTCTCATTTTGAAAAAGATAGGAAGAAGGGTGAAAGGAACCGAGTGTTGTGTGATAGAAATAGAGAGCCTGTCTTAGACTTTTCCAGGCTTCTCAGGGCAGATGAGATCAGTACTGTGTGCAGCAGCTCCTGTGAGAGCTAATGGAATTTGGAAACATTGATTAGATCCTACATTCTTGAGTACTGCTAGAGTGAATCCGTGTCCAAGTTCTGCAGATTAACTAGGCAAATATTGAAACAGTCCTGCTGGTTCGGACTCAGAGGGGCAGTGAATCAGTTGAGTGGGAGTAGATTATCTCCTGAGTTTTTGGTAATTTAGTACTAAGAATGAAATCCCGTGGGAAAAACAATACAATTAGTTGTCAGTAGAGCTATTAGATTAGTTTTTATTATAATGACAACAGGCAGAGTTTTTTATAGGCTTTGCTGTTTTGCAGCAGCCTGGATGGATGGATATTGAAGGAAATTTAGGATGATAGAACAATTGTAAAGCTAATAGCTTATTGTTTTCCCTCTGGAATGATGGGAAATATCTGAGACTGGAATTCCTTTATGCACTTTGTTTCAGATTTCAGCTTCATCTTTTTTGGTGGTTTGGCTTGTACGCCTGGACCATTATGTCTTGGGAATATGAAGAATTTGGGAACATAATTATACACAGAAAGCCAAGATTCCAATTATTTAGAGAAATCTGCAAGCTCATTTTATATTTTTTAAGAAAGCTAATGAAGGAAATATGTATTTTAAATTTACAAAGCAGACTACATGTTCAAAACAGAGTATGTTTGGGGAAAATATCCTTTCCCCTTCTAAATGCAAGTAATATATGTTTATCAGAGAAATTAGAATATACTGAAAAAAAGTAAAGCAGAAATTTATTTCACAATTCTATTACCTAGAGGTAAGGGTTAAGAAGTTAATGTATACCTTCTAGACTTTTTTCCCTGTGGATATTTGCAATATGTGTTTACAAAAATAATACATTTTATTTGTAACCTGTTTATGTGACAAAGCTATAAATATGTATTACTATAGATATGGAAATACACTACAGTCTGTGGCAGAGGCTTGGTATTCTGTTGTACAGTGTATTTAATCAATTTCCACTCTAGAGCATTTCGATTTTTTTTCTAGTTTTTTTGCCATAATAAATGATTGTTGGATTTCCTGATCACTAAATATTTACATATATTCTGTCACAAAATGACTCAAGTGGAGGCTTGGGGAAGGGGAGGCAGAATTAGCTGATGTTGCTGGTGCCAGGACTCTCCATGAAGTGTATGAAACAGTGTTATATTTTGTATCCTCAGTGAACAACTATAAAACCATGATTTATGGTATACAGTGGACATGGCTGATTTATTGTCATTGTATCATAGCTGTTTTGTCTCCCCAAATTCTCTCTTTCCTTTTACAACACCGGGGGCTACTACAATGGAATGGGTCATCTGGGGAGAGGTGGGGAAAAGGGGGGAAACTATCAATTGCATAAGTTACAGGGCAACTCCTGAGAGAAATATATTTCAGATGTTGTGAAATCTAAATGTTAGACGTTGTTGAATAAACACAGTGTGAAGGAGACCAAAAGATGTCATTAAGTAAGGCTCTTCTAACAGCCTAAAGTCTACCAGCCAAAAAGGCAAAATACGTACACTCCAGCAAGCCCTTCTTCTTATATCTTAGCAAAGTAGGTCAGCACACACTTAGTTCAAGGGGCCATCTCACAGGGGATGATTTTATTTGCTAACCAGAGTTGGACTATGGAATTGTGAGCACGGCATGTAATAGCAATTTAAAATAAGGAACAATTTAAAGGTTAAGGCATCAAAAGTAGTCAATTTTTCTCAACAGTAGACTGAAATAAATATGTAGGTCCTTCAGCTGAAACTATGTGGCTGTTACTCTAACCATTTTTGTTCTTCAGATCTATGCCATTTTTTGAATTCTTCCTATTTAACTCTTCAAATGCTAAATAACAAATCTATAGCTTATTAGATTTGATTGGAGTAAAGCTATCCAAATTGAATTAGAGAATAATTGAACACCTATCTCAT
This sequence comes from Rhinopithecus bieti, assembly GCF_001698545.2. NCBI lineage: Eukaryota > Metazoa > Chordata > Mammalia > Primates > Cercopithecidae > Rhinopithecus > Rhinopithecus bieti. The sequence continues at coordinate 949,967 of NW_016804517.1, forward strand.
GAGTATTTCAGTGGGCTACATTGCCTTAAAAGATCTGTTAAGTTATTATTTACTTTTTTTGAGACAAAGTCTTGCTCTGTTGCTTAGGCTGAAGGCTGGAGTACAGTGACAGGACCTCAGCTCACTGCAGCCTCTGCCTCCCAGGTTCAAGCAATTCTCATGCCTCAGCTTCCTGAGTATCTGGGATTACAGGCGTGAGCTACCACGCCCAGCTAAGTTTTCTATTTTTAGTAGACACGGGTTTTGCCCAGGCTGGTCTCGAACTCCTGGCCTTAAGTTATCTGCCTGCCTCAGCCTCCCAAAATGTTGGGATTACAGGCATAAGCCATTGTACCTGTTCTGGTTATTATTTTATGGAAAGTTCTAGAAGATGTAAAAACTTCTGTCTGAACTTAAAGCTTTTACAAAGAGACACTTAGTCTGTTTCATAATAAAATAATATCAATTCTTGATTTATATTGCTCTTTAACAAGGTACCCCTCAGGTAGTTTTGTGTTATAAAGTTTGAGCTAAATGCTACATGCCCGCAAAATTTTGATCTTGCTTTAAGTCAACTATAAGCTATCAGAGTAAAGTCATGTATGTACTCCGTGTTACTTTTGCTTTTGTTTTTATTATTAAATGTATTTATTTTTTGTTACATTTTTAAAAATAGAGATGTTGTCTCACTGTGTTGCCTAGACTGGTCATGAACTCCTGGCCTCAAGAGATTCTCCCACCTTGGCCTCCCAGAGTGTTGCGATTGATTACAGGCATGAACCACCGTGCCCAGCTGCTTTTGTTTTTAGAGATATGATACGTGAAGCCAAAAGTTTGGTTCACTCTGTATATGAGACTAACTATGCATGTACTACTTTCATCATTCTTTTATCATTATCAGCATTTAGAAACATCTAGAATCCTGTAGTTTCTCAGTGCTTTTTTCACCGACATGCCAGCTTGTTTGTTCAAACTTGAGTCCTTCATGCCTTAAAAAAATCATAAAAATTAAATTGTTAATTTCATGGCATTCATTTTAAAAGTCCATTGAATCGTCAAGGAAAGAATAAATTATATTCAGTATAATAATTTCTTATATTTTATGTATTATGTTTTGCAAAGCACTGTCAGGTACATGCAAATTCCCTTAACTAGTGGAGTAAGTGGATGGAATAAATTATTCCATACTAGGAAACTGAGGCACTGGGGTTGGAGTACAGGTTAGTACTAGAGCAAGCGTTAGAATTCAGATTTTCTGAGCAATTGCCCCAGGTCTAGTTGCATTGTGGTATTCTGATTCTTGAAAACTTATGTTCAGTGTGTAATTTGCATGGTAAATTGTTAACTGTGTCTTGTTTCTAGTAACTTCCAGATAACAAGATAGTATAATAGATTATTTGTGAATAAGGATAAAAAATTTATAAATGATTTATTTACTAATTTTGGTTAGTAATTTTTTTTTTTCATTACCAGAATAATTGCTTTTACTTTTTTGTTTAAAGACCTGCTTGGCTTTGATAATAATATACATAGTTTTTACCATGTCATGTCATATTGTCTGATGGTTTTTATAATATTAAAGTCTAAAATATGTATTTTAAGAATTGGAGCCAAATTGAATTTAGCAGATTTCTTTTTTACTAAATTGAGGCTAAATATAAAATCCTGGTAAGCTTAGAATCTATAATGAACATGTGCTGTTTTTCTCTGCTTTTATCCTAAAGAACACCATTATAATTTTAAGAAACTTTTTAGACTACCCTTGATACAAGCTTAGATCTGTGAGACTGTTGAATCTTTTTCAGTGGGAGAGCCCTGAAAAGCATTTTAGGTCTTGGTCTAGCCCCAAGGTGACTCTTTGCTATGTATGAGATTTTAGACCAATCACAACCTCACTGCATTTTAGTTTACTTATCTCTAAAAGTTAGATATGAACAAAGTATTTCTGTGCTGCTTCTGTCTCTCAAATTTTGTGTTATTTTGGGATAAAGAATGTATGCATATTTTTACTCTTATATTATTCCCAGTTCTGAAAAATGTCTAGTAATTTGGGCTGTATGTTATTTTTTAACATTCTCCCAATAATGGATTCAGCATGGCTTTTCTGAGTGATGGTGGCAGTTCTTCTCTGAGCCCAGGCTAATAACGTACAGTCTTCTGGGTCTAGATATGATATTTTGTCTTTCCCTTTTCAAAGACACCACAGTGTGTGAACTCAGGGAAAAGTACATCTTACCTCACCCTGTATAGCTGTGCTCTGGGGTTTTGGGGGTCCACCTTTTAGCAGTGACCTTTGAAGTACTGAATAGTTGTCCGACAGTCCACTTCCATAGCAATGAGCTTTTCCCTTTTTTGTACAATTTCAGCATCAGTTGCAGGAAAACAGCATGTATACCTTTATTTCAAGTTTCAAAGCTTGCTTGAAAAAATAAAAGTTTATTTGCTCTTGGAATTTCGAAGGCTGTCTTTACTCGTGTGCCAGAATGACTGGGCTTTGTAAATGATGTCATTTGTAAGTGGCAGCTTCAGTATATATTTATGAAGTGTTACTGTGGACCCAGTCAGGCAACAGAAAAGAAGTGTAGGTTGTGACAAGAAGACCAAAATATACTTCCTAGAGTAATTAGTAGTTTTTATTCCTTTTACATGATTGAATCCTCCCAGCAGTAGCAGCCTGTGTGAAGGTAGGTGTATTAGTTCGTTTTCACACTACTAATAAAGACACCTCGAGCCTGGGAAGAAAAAGAGATTTAATTGGACTTACAGCTCCACATGGCTAGGGAGGCCTCGGAATAATGCAGGAGGCAAAAGGCACTTCTTACATGGCGGTGACAAGAGAAAAATGAGGAGGAAGCAAAAATGGAAACCCCCGATAAACCCATCACATTTCATGAGACTTATTCACTACCATGACAACAGTATGGAGGAAACCACCCCATGATTTAAATGATCTCCCACTGGGTCCCTCTCACAATACATAGGAATTATGGGAATACAATTCAAAATGAAATTTGGGTGGGCACACAGCCAAACCGTATCATTCTACCCGTGTACCCCCCAAATCTCACGTCCTCACATTTCAAAACCAATCATGCCTTCCCAACAATCCCCCAAAGTCTTAACTCATTTCAGCATTAACCCAAAAGTCCACAGTCCAAAGTCTGAACCGAGACTCGTCCCTTCTGCCTATGAATCTGAAAATCAAAAGCAAACTAGTTACTTCTTAGATGCAGTGGGGGTACAGGTACTGGGTAAATACAGCAATTCCAAATGGGCGAAATTGGCCAAAACAAAGGGGTTACAGGACCCATGTAAGTCCAAACTCCAGTGGGGCAGTCAAATATTAAAGCTCCAAAATGATCTCCTTTGACTCCAGATCTCATATCTAGGTCACACTGATGCAAAAGATGTGTTCCCGTGGTCTTGGGCAGCTCCACCCCTTTGGCTTTGCAGGGTACAGCCTCCCTCCCGGCCAGTTTCATGGACTGGCATTGAGTGTGGCTTTTCCCGGTGCATGGTGCACACTGTCAGTGGATCTACCATTCTGGGGTCTGGAGGATGGTGGCCCTCTTCTCATAGCTCCACTAGGCAGTACCCCAGTAGGGACTCTATGTGTGGGCTCTGACCCCGCATCTGCCTTCTGCACTGCCTTAAAAGAGGTTCTCCATGAGGGCCAGGCCCCTGCAGCAAACTTTTGCCTGGGCATCCCGGCATTTCCATACATCTGAAATCTAGGCGGAAGTTCCCAAACCTCAATTCTTGACTTCTGTGCACCTGCAGGCCCAACACTACGGGGAACCTGCCAAGGCTTGGGGCTTCCACCCTCTGAAGGCACAGCCTAAGCTGTATGTTGGCCCCTTTCAGCCACGGCTAGAGTGCCTGGGACACAGGGCACCAAGTCCCTAGTCTGCACACAGCACGGGGACCCTGGACCCGGCCCATGAAACAACCTTTTCCTCCTGGGCCTGTGATGGGAGGGGCTGCCGTGAAGAACTTCTGACATGCCCTGGAGACATTTTCCCCATGGTCTTGGGGATTAACATTAAGCTCCTTGCTACTTACGAAAATTTCTGCAGCCAGCTTGAATTTTTCCCTGGAAAATATATTTTTCTTTTCTATCACATAGTCAAGCTGCAAATTTTCCAAACTTTTATGCTTTGCTTCCCTTATCAAGCTGAATGCCTTTAACAGCACCCAGGTTACATCTTAAATGCTTTACTGCTTAGAAATTTCTTCTGCCAGATACCCTAAAACATCTCTCTCAAGTTCAAAGTTCCACAAATCTCTAGGGCAGGGGCAAAATGCCTCCAGTCTCTTTGCTAAAACATAACAAGAGTACCTTTGCTCCAGTTCCCAACAAGTTCTTCATCTCCATCTGAGACCACCTCAGCCTGGACCTTATTGCTCGTATTGCTGTCAGCATTTGGGAAAAGCCATTCAACAAGTCTCTAGGAAGTTCCAAACTTTCCCACATTTTTCTGTCTTCTTCTGAGCCCTCCAAACTGTTCCAGCTTCTGCTTGTTACCCAGTTCCAAAGTCGCTTCCACATTTTCAGATATCTTTTCAGCAACACCCTACTCTGCTGGTACCAATTTCCTATATTAGTTTGTTTTCATGCTGCTGATAAAGACATACCCAAGACTGAGAAGAAAAAGAGGTTTAATTGGACTTACAGCTCCGCATGGCTGGAGAGGCCTCAGAATCATGGCGGGAGGTGACAGGCACTTCTTACATGGTAGTGGCAAGAGAAAATGAGGAGGAAGCAAAAGTGGAAACCCCTGATAAACCCATCAGATCTCATGAGGCTTATTCACTACCACAAGAACAGTATGGGGGAACTGCCCCCATGATTCAAATTATCTCCTATTGGGTCTCTCCCACAACACATGAGGAGAATGGGAATTATGGGAATACAATTCAAAATGAGATTTGGGTGGGGACACAGCCAAACTGTATCAGTAGGTAAAGTAGATGTTAATCCTATTTCCCAGAGGAAACTGAGGCTTGGCAAGGCTAAAGGACTTCTTTAAGAAGGGAAGTAGCTGGATAGACTCTCGAACGCAGGCTCCCTGGCTCACTTGGATAATACTCTTTCTACCATAGCACACACATAAGACCATTCAGTTGTATTGTGTACCACAAGTATTCGTGGTTTAGGAATTCAGGGAGGAGAAAAGGATTATGAAGTGGAGTAGACAGCTAAGGCTTTGCAGAGAAAGACCTTAAAGACTAAAGGAAGAATCTAAACTTCTTGATGAATACATAGAGAATTCCAAGTTATAGGGAAGCACAGGGGTTATCTTAAGGAAGGAATAATTTGTTGTCCCAGTTTGTTAATAGAAGCCATTAATTTGTCTCACTGTCTCAAAGGGGCCCTGATGGGCACACCTTTGCAAGATTCGAGTTCCTTTGTTAGATGTGTGCTTGCCATGCTTGTAATGCCAGATGGATACTTGATGGACCATTATGAAATTGGCTCCTAGCATTTGATTTTTTCCTATTTTAAAGTTGATTGTCTATATACCTGTTTCAGTACCAGTACCATGCTGTTTTAGTTACTGTAGCCTTGTAGTATAGTTTGAAGTCAGGTAACATGATGCCTCCAGCTTTGTTCTTTTTGCTTAGGATTGTCTTGGCTTTACGGGCTCTTCTTCAGTTCCGTATGAAATTTGAAGTAGGTTTCTCTAGTTCTTTGAAGAGAATCAGTGGTAGCTTGATGGGAATAGCATTGGATCTATCAATTACTTTGGGCAGTATGGCCATTTTCATGATACTGATTCTTCCTATCCATGAGCATGGGATGTTTTCCCATTTGTTTGTATCCTCTCTTATTTCCTTGAGCAGTAGTTTGTAGTTCTCCTTGAAGAGGTCCTTCACATCCCTTGTAAGTTGAATTCCTAGGTATTTTATTTTCTTTGTAGCAATTGTGAATGAGAGTTCACTCATGATTTGGCTTTCTGCTTGTCTATTATCGGTGTATAGGAATGCTTGTAATTTTTGCACTTCGATTTTGTATCCTGAGACTGCTGAAGTTGCTTATCAGCTTAAGGAATTTTTGGGCTGAGATGACAGGGTTTTCTAAATATGCAATCATGTCATCTGCAAACAGAGACAATTTGACTTCCTCTCTTCCTATTTGAATGCGCTTTATTTCTTTCTCTTGCCTGATTGCCCTGGCCAGAACTTCCAACACTGTGTTGAATGGGAGTGGTGAGAGAGGGCATCCTTGTCTTGTGCCAGTTTTCAAAGGGAATGCTTCCAGCATTTGCTCTTTCAGTATGATATTGGCTGTGGGTTTGTGAAGCTAGAACCCATCATCCTCAGCAAAGTAACACAGGAACAGAAAACCACAACCACATGTTCTCACTCCTAAGTGGGGGAGCTGGACACAGGGAGGAGAACATTACACACTGGGGCCTGTCATAGGGTAGGGGGGAAGGGGAGGGTAAGCATTAGGACAAATACCTAATGCATGAGGGGCTTAAAACCTAGATGATGGGTTGATGGGTGCAGCAAACCACCATGGCACATGTATACCTAGGTAACAAACCTGCATGTTCAGCACATGTATCCCAGAACTTAAAATAATAAATAAATAAATATTTCTTAAAATGTTGATTATCTCTTGAGAGATTATGTGACTCTTCCTCCCATCAGAGAGAACTGAAATAACACTTTGGCTTCTGTCTGGTCCCTGTGGTTCTCAGGGAGTTTCCTATCTTGGCTGACTTCCTGTGCTGGGCAAGGGGGAAATGAAGAACCTAGGTGAAAAGACTTTGTTCATCTCCCTTGGGCCTCAACACTCCACTGAGAATATTTCTTTAGAGTTTTCATACCCATTTCAAGATGTTGAGGATTCCTTTGGCTGTTTTCCTAACTCTGCTGGAGAGGGTTTGAGGGAAGGCCTTGGGTCTGAGGCCAAGGAGGTCCCCTTTTCTTCCTGACCTTCTGCCAGAACTCCCGTTTGGTGTGCGTGTCTTCTCGACACTCTCTGGGCAGTACCGGTGGCAATTGAAGTTCTTTACGGTGGTTTTTAAGTGGTCAGAGATGTACTTTGGTTTTACATTTCTCTGGAGAATGCCCATCTTAATCTCCTTGCGCATCCAAATTGTTTTACAGCCATTTTCATTGTCAGTGGTATTTTCAGCAGGTTTGTTTTCCATTAAGCCATCTACACGTTACTAAGTCTAAGGAATATTTTTGAAGATACTAAGCAGACATTGATTGAGTACCTTCTGAGCCCTGGGCATGTAGATCTATGGGTACTTAACATTGTAACTACTTCACATTCACTCATCGGCTCTTAGGGGAGTCTAGACAGACACTTAGTCACAGGAAGGTGTGACAGGGAAAGTTCTGTGAAGGGAACACCCAGTTTGTTTGCAAAATCTGGAATATGTTTAAAAGCTGTTATTGCCACTTGATTGGTTGTTAAATGGACTGAAAAACTGAGAGTGGACTCTCAGAGTAAGATTGGGACTCCCAGAATAAGATGGAATTCTTTCTAAAGTAGGATATGGGCCACCCCAAGCATCATAGTGAGCCCCCGCCCCGCCACATCTCTACAAATATTTTAAAAATTAGCCAGATACAGTGGCATGCACCTGTGGTCCCAGCTTCTGCGAGGCTGAGTTGGGAGAATCACTTGAGCCCAGGAGATAGAGGTTGCAGTGAGCCATGATTGCACCACAGCACTCCAGCCTGGGCAGTAGAGTAAGACCCTGTCTCCCCCTGACAAGCGAAAGATTTTGGGATTCAGTAGAAATGAGTCCTGTAGGAAAAGGGGCAAGGAGTAGGATAGCCTTGATGAAGTCAGCTTGAAAAATCTTTTCTCAAAATAGATTCTTAATTGGAAGATTTCCTGGAGCTTTTAACATCCTAATGCATACTGCTGTCCCCAGGAGAGATTACAGTATGCATTCCTAGGCTTATTTGGCTATATATTTTTTTAAAGCTTGGACGATTTTATCAGATTATTATTTCACAGAAACATACTCAGGGAAATAGCATTTCAAGCCCTTAAATCTCCAGATCTTTGCAACAGTCATCATTTGAGAAAAGAAAAATTAGCCCACTGGTAGATAGAGTTTTTTTTCGTAGTGAGATGTAGTGGACAGTGGCTACTGGATATGACAGGTAATTTGAGGAAGAAAAACAAAAGGATATGGGTACCCACATACCCATTTGAAAATCACTGGTTTTAGAGCTAGGTTATGTTTCATGAACTTTCAGATATGATTTCTTAAATATCAACAATAACCCTGTGAAGGAAATACTTGATTATTCATTTTAGAGGTGAATAAGCTGAAACTCACATAATGGATTATGTATGGGAGATGCTGAGAGTCAAACTGTGGTCCATCTTCTGCCAAAGGCCACATTTCATTAGCCATTATTATGCTTTGTTAAGGAGTTTGTTAAGGTCTTTTATTTTTAACTTTTCTTGTTTTTCATTTTGTATGATTGTTATAAAAGTAATATATGCTTATTAAAGAAAAATAGGTGGAGAAAAGTAGAAAATACCTACAGAACCATCATTAAGTATAACTCCAGTTAATATGTGATATATTTCTTTCCAGTTGTTTTATACAATATTGTGTAAGTTGAGTATCCCTTATCCAAAATGCTTGGGACCAGAAGTGTTTTGGATTTCAATCTTGGGGATACTTTGGAATATTTCCAGAATGTACTCAGTTGAGCATCCCGATCCAAAAATCTGAAATGCTCCAATGAGCATTTTCTTTGAGTATCATGTCAGTTCTCAAAAAGTTTAGCATTTTGGAGCGTTTTGGATTTTGAATTTTAGCATTAGGGATTCTCAGCCTGTGTACCATAGTTAGCCATAATTATAGTTATATGTATTATATATACACATTACACATGTATGTTTCTATTTATGCACAAATTTATAAAATTTTGAATCCTACTTTAGAATCTTCCCTACAGATATGCATTTGGTTATTTTCACATAGTAAAATATTTTAATAAGTACATCCACTGAACTAGAACTCAGAAACTTAACTTGTAACTCTTCTATGCCAACTGCCACTTGGCCATGGGCAGGTTTCTTGACATTTCTAGAACTCAGATTCTTCATTTGTAAATGAAGAAGTTGGACCAGATCCTTTATTTTTAAACCGTGGGGTCCCACAGAACCCGAGAGGGGCTGAGATTAAGAAAGATCAACAGAGCCGTCAGGACCTTGGCCCTTCACCTGTGCTTCAACCCAAGCAGTGGCATTTGTAGATCTTTTATACATTTGGGACCTAAGCACATACGGAAAAGGGGACTCACTGATTTTTTTTTTTTTTTTTTTT
>NW_016804517.1:963701-1001509 GCF_001698545.2 Rhinopithecus bieti
CATGGCCTCTCAAAATGGAAAGCAACAATAATGCCTGTCCTTGAGAACTTTTTTGGTTTTAAAATTGTAAATAATGTTGTCTCCCCATTTAGAATTGGACTTTCAAGCCACTGACTAGGAAAAAATCCTGGGAAATCTCTGCATTTGTGTCAGACTTCACTGCAAAACAGGTATCCCTTGTTTTAAGAAAGCATGATAAAGAACATATTAAACTTACAGATTTGATGAAGGCTGAAGATGTAAGGATTTTTCATGCATGACTAAATCATGGCTAACACAGTGGCACCTATGTGTGATACGTGTGGCTCAGCTCTACTGGGACATGGTGAACACCTGAAAAAGTGGCTTTCTTAACCAAGGAGCAGGACTATAGTGTTTCCAAGTCACCAGAGAAATTACAACTTAGTGTGGTGGTCATAGGTTCCTCAAACTCAACTTGCGTAAAACCAGATTTACTATATTTTTCTTCCAACTTTTTCTTCCATTTGACCAGTGGCATTTCCTAGAAACCTAGAACTCCTCAGTTCCTTTTATCCAGATAGTCACTAAGTTCTTTCGGTTCTAATTTTAGATCCATCTCTTCTTTCCATTTCTATTTAGAACTCCATAATGGGTGCCCAGATGGAGAAACAGCTCCTTAGCCTGAAGCTCAAGGGCCCTCAGCATCTGGTCCCAATCTCTCCTGCCTTATCTCTAGCTACTCCACTCCACAGGTTTCCTCAAACACGTTAAGCCCATATCACATTTCATTCTATTAGTTGTATATATGTCTCCTTCATTGCTAAATTGTAAGTTCCTCAAGGGGAAGAACTAGATTCTATTCATCGTTCACCTTTCTATCCCAGTGCCTAGCACATAGAAAGTGCTCACCTAAAATTCATTCATTCATTCATTCATTCATTCATTCATTCATCTAGTATTTATTGAGCAGTATACCATATTCCAGGCACTGAGAGGCCCTGGGGATGCTGCACTGAGCAAAGGATCCCAATGCTTTCGTGAAGCTTATATTCTGGCCAGTGTAAGGGAGGCAGTGAATGAATGAATACATGATATTGGCTAGTGTGATGGAGAAAAATAAAGCAGTACAAAGGGCTAGCGAGTGTTGGAGAGAGTGGGGAGAGGCTGGTATTTTAGATTGATCGGAAAGCAGAGTCCTCTGATTAGATGATGGTTGAGCAGACATCTGAATTAAATGAGACAATGCCATGCATGTGTTTGGGGAAGAGTAGTTGATGCAGGAGACACAGAAAGTACAGAGTTCTGGCACTTACCTGAGGAATGGTCAAGGGCCCATGTGGCTGAGTTAGCTGGGAGAGAACCCTGATGCAGGAGGTCAGTGAGGTGTTAGCCTTGTGGACCGTGGATGGATGAGGAGTTGGGATTTTATTTCAAGTGTGGCAGTAAGTCATTAGGGGAGAAGGATACGAAAAACCTGGTGTTTTAAAAGAATGAAACTGGCGTTTAAAAGAATGTGGCTGCATTACAGAGACTAGGGAAGCAAGAGTTGAAGCAGGGGGCCTGGTTGAGATGCCATTGCAGGCTGGGTGTGGTGGCTCACACCTCTAATCCCAGCACTTTGGGAGGTGGAGGCAAGCGGATCACCTGAGGTCGGGAGTTCGAGACCAGCCTCACCAACGTGGAAAAACCCCATCTCTACTAAAAATACAAAATTAGCCAGTGTGATGGCAACTTTTTTGAGAACTTTTTGTTTTTTAAAATTGCCTGTAATCCCAGCTACTCGGGAGGCTGAGGCAGGAGAATCGCTTAAACCCAGGGGGTGGAGGTTGCAGTGACCTGAGCTCGCGCCATTGCACTCCAACCTGGGCAACAAGAGTGAAACTCTCAAAAAAAAAAAAAAAAAAAAAGTCATTGCAGTAGTCCAGGTAGAAGATGATCACAACTTAGATTCAGTTAACATTTGTTTAGCGAATAAATTTTGTGGAAGGATAATGAGAAGGGCTGAACTCTTTCTAGAAGCTGTGACACTTAGAGCATCTCATCTTTTATAATGACAGGGCTGACTCCTGTTGCAGTATCTTTCTCATATGAGGTTTTTGGGGCTCTCTGTGAATCCCTGATTTGTATATGGAATTTAGTGGGGAAATAGCATTTACTAATTTGGGGAAATCTCCAACTTTGTTTGAATATATTTTATTTCAGAGCAAAGTCAAGTCAGGTGTGTGTCTTGATATGTGTTTTCTACCATAGCTTCTTTTGGGTCAGACATTTGCCTAAAAGGAATAGCATTAGACAGTTGCATAAGGAGAAATTAAATGTCACAGAGTATATTAGTCAGTTGGTGGTGAAAAGATTTGAAGAAAGAAAAGAAACCATTGGACAGTTGGGTTATGGGTTGGGGTCAGCGGTAGAGAGAACTCAGTGGTAAAACATTCTAGCATAAACAGTTGCATTGATTTGTAGTGAGGCTGGTGAAATGGAAATGGTCACTTAGTGGGTGACAATTTTCTCTGAAAATTGGTCCCATGCCAAAAGGGAAGGAAGTAAAGAAGAAAAATGATGACCACAGATCCTGCTTGGGACCTGCCATGACATCAAGTTTTAGAACTGTTTCTAGGGGCTTTGTTAATCCTGCAGGAAGGAACAGGTACAACTTTCCAGTGTGGCTTTTCTGGGATTGTATGCTGAGAGAACTAGGATGGATTTTATTTTTATTTTATTTTATTATTTTATTTTATTTATTTTATTACTTTTATTTTATTTTTTATTTTTTATTATACTTTAAGTTGCTAGGGTACGTGTGCATAACGTGCAGGTTTGTTACAATAACTGTATATTTGTGCATGTTGGTTGTGCTGCACCCATCAACCTCGTGCAGCACGCCATCATTCATCATTATATCATGTATAAATCCCCGATCAATCCGCTCCCCGCTCCCTCCCTCCCAGTGATAGGCCACGCGGTGTGTGATGTTCGCCCGCCCTTCCGCGAGTCGCAAGTGATCTCATTGTTCAGGTTTCCGCACCTATGAGTGAGAACATAGCGGTGTTTTGGTTTTCCCTCTCTTGTGATAGTTTCGCTAAGAATGATGGTTTCCGCTGCATAGGATGGATTTTAGAAGTTTACTAGCATTCCTTGTATTATAATGTTTGGAGGTCACTTTGGGGAAGACTTTTTTTTTTTTTTTTTTTTGTATTTTAATCTTTGCTAAACCTTTGTGGGGCCTTATTTGTTAAGTGGGTATCTGCCAACATAAAAGATTTTATCTATAGCATTTTCCTCTCTTCTGTGAATGGAATCTAATTTCCAAGGACATAATCTTTGTACTGATTGGCAGTTGCTTTTGTCAGATGCTAATCTGATTGTTTTTGGTTTTTTATTCAATAGACTAGATTCTCCACTAACATTTATCTTTCATTTTACCCTATTTTAATTCCATCAGAGTTTCTTTATTAAGTTGATTGAATCAAAGTACTTAACTCCTCTTCTGTTCCCAAAGGTAGTTTATGACCCACAGATACTGTCAACAATTTTTCTCTTGTTTTATGTCTTCGATGGTTGTGATTGAAGTTCTTAAAAGCGTTTGATACAGAGAGCATTTGATATGAAGTGGGGGAGAGTGGGGGGTTTCTATTCAATAGAATTTATTTTCTGAGTTCCAGAAGAGCCTTTTCTTAAGGTCATTTCGCTTTATTATATATTAGCCCTATACTGTAGATCGTAATGGTAGTCTTTAATGGAACTTCAGAACATTTTTATGTTTAGTTGTTTACCAAAAATTATTGGAGACTATGTGCTAGGGATATAGCAGCTAGCAAAACAGTTGAATGGGGGTTATATTCTGGGAAATATTTGTTCTCAGAGTGACATCTCAGTTTTGAAAATGTGTTGTCTAAACTCCGTCCATGTATGAAACTCATGAGGATAAAATTCCCTCATATTACGGGTGCTTTTTTGGATACTTACCCATTATTTAATTCCCTGGTAAGCTGTAATAGTTCTCTTCAGCAGTAAAGCAAGGTAAGTGCTCAGGGATTACCTCTTTCCCTCCTTTCTATTCCCTCCACACATGTAGCTGCATCAATTATGTACTTACTCAAAATCTGTTTTGTTCTGTTCCTTTTAATCCATGTTGTCAAAAATTATTATCCTATTCAAGAGGCAGGTTCCAAACCAACTGATTTTAGAGTAATAAGCATTAATGTGTATTGTATCATTTGATACAATCAACCCTTAAAACAAGTAGTGTTATTCTCCTCTCTCAGTGAAGAAAATTGAGAGTTGGAGAAGCTATTGACTTGCCCAGCATTGTACAGTGGCATATTTTGGGCGCTGAAGGCTCTTCAATATGCATCCAGTCTGTAAATTTCCTGGTATTATAGGTACCTGTCCTCTGGAGATGTATTTTTTTTTTTTTAACAGATTTAGTGTCGTAGATGCCACGTGCATGAGACAGATAGAATAAAAACAAATGAGTTCAGTTTTTTAATTATAAATTTTATGTGTTGGGTTCCATCTGGGAGACGTACATGTGTTTCAGGATGGATCTGCCAACTCTGATAGCCGTCCATTTTTGCAATTCCCTGTGGACTGTAGAAAATGCCCTTAGCTCTGTCGTAGCTCTGGAACCTCCTAAGTATGGGCCCTCCACACTACTAATCTGATAAAGCTTCCTTTGCTACCAACTTCAGTCACATTTCTGCACTTAAGACCACTGACTAGGCATGCCGAACCTTATTCTTTTTCTTTCTGTTTCTAGTACATTTTCTCTCCTCCCTTGATTCTGACCTATTATCTATCTAGACTCAGAGCCTGAGCTGAGATCCCGTTTTCTTTCCTTTCCTGGGGACCTTCTCTGATCCCTTCTCTTCCCAGATCATCTGGATCTCCTAGCCTCTTGCAGGCCTTGCTATGCCTCCTCTGTCTTCTTTTTGTTTACCGAGGGCATTTTTTTGGAGTAGGGAAGGACACTCTAGAGGCTCGATGATGGACTCAGTCCCAGATTGTGCCTCGTCTCTCATTCTCATGTTAGTGAACTGCTGGTCTTCTTTGCTTCTACCTTTTCTAATTTTTACAATTTTAGGTCCCATGACCTAAATACTGGACTGAGCCATAGGAATTATAGGGAAATTGTAGATTTTTCTCTAAATTTAGTAATCCCATCTATTTGACTCGTAGGCAGATTAGAGGATAAGGATAAACAAAAAGACAAACCAACTTACCATCTCACCCGAGATAAATAATGCTCATATTTGGGTTCGTGTAACTTTTGATATTCTTCTGCATGTGCTCATAAATGAGTAATGTGTGTACATGTGTATTTTTAAGTGGTGTCATTTTGGCCTTCTCTTTTATAGCGTGCCCAGGGATTGTCTGTTTTCCTCCTCTCAGCAAACCATCATGGATGTCTGTCTAATTACTCATGATCTGATTTAGAAGTCACCACATCCTGTCAGTCCCACCAGCCTGTCAGTGCCGTGGCTGTGGTGGTGAAGCGTGTGGTTATCCTCAGTCTTACGCTGGAAGATCATTCTTGATTTAGATCCCTGCTGGCTACGTGACTTTGGCCAAGTTACTTGATTATTGTAGTATCATTGTTTCCTTACCTACAAAATGAGAATTATGGTTTCTGTAATGCTGTTTTGAGGATTGAACGAGATGATATGCACAAAGCACTTGACAGAGTACTTGGCATCTTCCTGGTTCCCAAGCCCACCAGTGGCATTTCTGTTCCTCCCAGTGCTCAGCCCAAATGTGTTGGGTTTTGTTTTGTTTTTGAGATGAGATCTCACTTCATCCCCCAGGGTGGAGGGCAGTGGCATGGTCATAGCTTACAGCTCACTGTAGCCTGGAACTACTGGGCTCAAGTGATCCTCTGACCTTCCTCACCACTTCTATCTATTGCTGCCATAGGTCTAACCACCTTCATCTCTTACCTAGGTTATTACCTGGTCTTGCTTCCTTTTAATGGGCTTTTAACTTGGCAGACAGAGTAAGTCAAAGTGCATTTCTCTTCTTCCACCTCATAGGGCATTAAAGCCAGTGTCCTCATATGGTGACCTAAGAAGTCCTCCCAGACCTCATGGCCTCATGCCCTGTACTCCCTTGATGATCAACAAACACTGACACACACAAGCCTCTGGAATTTTCTCCCACAACCTCCTGGTTGACCCATCATACAGAGGTAGACCTTCTCTGACCAACTTAACCCCCAATCCTAACCTCCCTTCCCCTAATGAGACTCTTACTTGGTTTTCCTCTTTAGCACTTATCTAACATGCTCTATGTTTTACTTATTTATTTACCTGTGTATTGTCTGCCTCTTTCACTAGAACACATTCCCATACATAGAATAGCACATGTATATTCATTATGTGAATTTTAATAGACACTAAAATTTGTTAAGTGTTGCACATGCTAGTTACTGTGCCTAGAATTCAATAAATGTTAGCGACCGCTGGTGATGTGTCTGTTATGTTTTCAGAAACCCTCTGTTAAAATAAGTGTTACTTTTAAGGATAATCCCTTAGCCCAAGAGTAAACATTAATTGTTCAGTTCTGCTGGCTGTGACTAAGCAAGCCCCTAACAATGTGATTCAAGGTGGATAAGTTTTGATGATGGGAAGGAATGAGGAGAGATCTGGGTGTGTATACACACACACACAAACACACATGTATGCATATACACATTTGTATTCTATGTATATATACACTAATGTATACACACATATATGTACACATATATGCATATATTATTTTTGTTGATAGCCTAAAATACCAACACAGAAATATAACACCTTTTATTTACAGTTTTATTTAGCAGTTTCTGGAGGATACTTGATTTTAATTCTACATAATTGTCTCAAGTAGATAGTATTGATGTTTTTGTTCATGTCTTATAGGTTAGCATTTTTTTCTTTACTTCCTGTTACAACCTGTATATAACTCTGGAATTAACATTTTAATTTCATTAGCGAAAAGAGCAGCTGATTCAAAGTCTAGAAAGACCTAGGTTTTGTAGTGACTTTCTCATTGACTTACTCTCTGGCCCCAGGCTAGTACTTAAATTCTTCATACGTTAATTTCTCCTTCTGTAAAATGGAATAATGGCATATGCTAAACAGGAATGTTGTTAAAATAATTAATAGCAAAGGTGTGAATTTTCTTTGAGTTGGATTTTAAAAAGCAAAAACGCATAGTGTACGTACAGACACATTTCTGGACTGGTGCACAGGTATGTCTCATTTTCCGGATTCATGAACTGTGCCATCTACCCTGTATGGGTACCTAAGAATTATTTGTTTTTTTTTGTTTTTTTTTTTGAGACGGAGTCTCGCTGTGTCGCCCAGGCTGGAGTACAGTGGCCGGATCTCAGCTCACTGCAAGCTCCGCCTCCCAGGTTTACGCCATTCTCCTGCCTCAGCCTCCCGAGTAGCTGGGACTACAGGCCACCCGCCACCTCGCCCGGCTAGTTTTTTGTATTTTTTAGTAGAGACGGGGTTTCACCGTGTTAGCCAGGATGGTCTCGATCTCCTGACCTCGTGATCCGCCCGTCTCGGCCTCCCAAAGTGCTGGGATTACAGGCTTGAGCCACCGCGCCCGGCCTGGGTACCTAAGAATTATTAAATGAGTTCTAAATCTCCCAGGCAAGCATTTATTTTGATTATTTTGTTTGTTCTACCATGTTTAGTCTTGTTCTTTCATTTGTTTTACTAACATTTCCTTAGAATTTTCTCTTTTAAAGTACTGAATTAAGCCCTGGGTTTTCCTTCATGGAGTCTGTAGCCATTGAGATACCTGAGGCTGTGACAGGTGGAAAGGCCTTAGAGGACAATGAGACTAGAAAGAAGAGAGAAGCATACAGAACTCACAGGCCCCAATCTCTAGGGGTTTGCAGTTCTGGTTGGATCATGGAGCAATCTCAGCAAGTGTTTTGAATTAAAATATGAATGCAGAAAGGATGCAGAGTGAAGGGACAGTGAGCATCAGGGCAGAGTATTTCTGGCAGATATATAAAAGGGTTTAAGCAACAAATATTTGTAGGAAGAAGTAGAAAAGGACTTCAGAGAGAATAAGAAGTAAAACTCTAGAGCACAAAGCTGTATAGTGTTGCTGGTACTGCCGTCGTATTACGGTACCATCATAAGTCTCCCTGGAACTAAAAGACAAGAAAGCACAGGTCTTCTTAAGAGCGTCTTCTCACAAAGGGATGAGACGTTACCTTTGTTGGTAATGGTGATGCCTGTCTCACTATTAAAAAATACCATACAGTAGAAACAAAATTTGAAGGAATTGGGAGGATGAAGTGGCTCTCTCCAGTTGGGGACATCTGGAAGCCATGAGGTAGATGCATAGGATTATAGCAGAGATAATCATGTGAGAGGCCACAGAAAGAGACTGTCAGGCAAAAACAAGAAATTGAGTTTGTGTTTAGGGAACAATGAGTGGCTCTTTATGCCCCTGGCAGTGGGATTCACATCTGCGAGAAGACAGAGGAGGTAGAGGCAGGAGGATCATTTGAGCCCAGAAATGCAAGACCAGCCTGGGCAATATGGAATGACCCTGTCTCTACAGAAAAATTAAAAAAAAATTAGCTGGCCATGGTGGCCTGCACCTGTGGTCCCAGATACTTGGGAGGCTGAGGCAGGAGGATTGCTTGAGCCTGGGAGATTGAGGCTGCAGTGAGCCATGATCATGCCGCTACACTCCAGCCTGGATGACAGAGCAAGATCCTGTCTCACCAAAAAAAAAAAAAGAAACAAAACTTCAAAAAAAAAGGAGGTGTCATGTTGAAGGTATTTGAAGAAACCTGTGAGGGGAGTTGTCACAATCCAGGGAATCCAGGTGCTGGTAGCGAGGAATTAAGGAAAACAGATTTTAGAATTTCTTTGGAGTTGGCTTCCACAGAACATGGGAATGTAGGGGTGCAGAATGTTTTCAGGAGGGCTGTAAAGAAATTAAAATAGGAGGATGGGATAGAGAGGATCAGGGGCTTCCTTAGAGTAGGGGACCTTTCTGAGAGATGACATTTGAATGGAATGTGTCAGTGACAAGCAAGTGTCCCAGAAGAAGGCAGAATCCAGGCAGAGAGAATGGCTGGCACAGAGATCCTACTCAAGGCAGGAGGGACTTTGCAAGCTGTGTTCAAAGAGCACCAAGGGCACTGGGCTGAGATAGAGCCTGGAGAATGATAGGGAGGGTGGCCAGAGGGCAGGCTAGAGGGAGGTGGCCAGATATAGGGCCTCAGAGTCTTGGGAAAAGATTTGGGTTTTATTAAAATGAGTTTGATAACCATTGGAAGGCTTTAAGGGACATACCTATTTAACTGTTTCAAAATAGATGATTCTGGCAGTTCTAAACAATGCATTTTAGGAAGCTACCCTAGTCTGTTAAGGCTGCAATAACAAAATATTGTAGACTGGGTGAGTTATAGTGTTCTGGGTGCTGGAAGTCCAAGCTCAAGGTGCAGGCTGATTGGCATCTAGTGAGGACCAATTTCCTGGTTCATAAATAGCGCTTTCTCCCTGTGTCCTCACACAGAAGGGTGAGCCCACCTCTCTATGGTCTATTTTATAAGGGCACTAATTCAGACCTGAGGACCCTGCCCTTGTGATCTAATCACTAGTGATTAGGTTTCAACATAGGAATTTGAGGGGAAGGAGTCACAAGCATTCAGACCATAGCAGGAGGCAAGAGTGGTGTTAAGGACAACAGGTAGAAAGAAGGTCATTGTGGATGTTCACGTGAGATAGAGTGTTGAGAAATGGACGACATTTCAGAATGACTGATTTAACATATGAGGAAAGTGGTAATAAGAGAATCTAACTGGGCACAGACTACAAAAAATAATGAAAAATAGACACATTTAATTTTAGATAGCTATGTGTGCTAGAATAATTCTTTTCAGTACTTTACTAATATAGTCATTAAGTAGATTTTGAAATGTGGCTGAAATGGGACAGGATGTTGGCTCAGCTATAAATACCCAAAATTGAGATTTCTTACACAATGTTACACAATGTGATGCAGTTTCCTGAATATTTTTGTTTTGTTTATATTTCAGCTTAAACTCTGAACCTCACTTTTCCCATCTGTAAAATAAGGATCATATCCATGCATTGCCAGGTGGTTTTAAGAAGTAGATGACACAGAGCTTGTTATATAAGAGAATTTTGGCAAAACAATTCCTGTTGGTAATACCATGCCTGGGGAAATACCGCAATAGAAACTTTGTTTTTTAGTAGTGTGGTCGTTGGCTCTAAACAAAATTATTTCATTTTCAACCTTATATATTAAGAAAAATATGACTATTCTGATGCTCATTCTTAGTGCTATTTCATGGCCTTTCCAGTTTTTTTGTCACCCATTTTTCTGATTCATAAGAAAGTGATGTCTTTTTCTTCCTTTTGCTGATGAGGAAGCTAATTTCTAAGGAAATTAATTGAGGTGGTCAAGGGCACCAGGTGAGCCTTTGTTAAAGGTAAAACTAGCATCTATATAAAGATACAGCTCAGTAATGCATTATCTGTCCGTTCATGTTTTACAACTGGAATCACTAATCAGAGACCTGAATCATTACTCTTCCATGACTGCTCCAGAGATTCGATTCTCCCAATTCTGTGTTAGTTACACGTGCTCTCCCTTGTGTATTGCCTCTTAGTTTTGAATTGTTGCTTAGTTCCACTGTACCGTTGTCAAGTCCTATTTATCTCTAAAAGCTAATAGCTTCCAGAAAGAGCTAGGAGGCCAGGTCTAGGCATTGAAAGAGTTGTATATGTCTTCCTACTGTGGATTAGTTGAAAGAGACAACTCATGGGAAAACAAACTTTTTCTAGTATTTTAATTTTACTTTGCACTATAGTAATTTTTTTTTTAACCACTTTTCATTTATTTATTTATTTACAGACAGGTCTTACTCTGTCACCCAGACTGGAGTGCAGTGGCACAGTCATAACTCACTATAGCCTCTAACTCCCAGGCTCCAGTGATCCTCCCATTGCAGCCTCTGGAGTAGCTGGAACTACAGGCACATGCCACCATGTCCAGCTAATTTTTTTTTTTTTTTTAAATAGAGGCATGGTTGTGCCATGTTTTCCAGGCTGGTCTTGAACTCCTGGGCTCAAGTGATCCACCTGCCTCAGCCTCCCAAAGTGCTGGGATTACAGGCGTAAGCCACCATGCCTGACCTTTCTTCAGAATTTTAGATCATTGTACCAAATGTCAAAAACACTAGTGCTGGTAGTATTTAGTCAAGTTCTGAGCAATTTTTTTAAAAATTACGAATATAAAAAAGCTTAATAAAATACTAGCATGTACTTGACATAACATGCTATTCTAGTAAGTCTTAATAATGATCTATAAAATGTTAACACTTTTTTTTCATATTTCCTTATAATCAAATTGAACAGATACATTTTCCTTTTTTCTCAGAAAAGTAATAATGAGCCTAGTGCTCTAACACCTGGGAGAAAATAGATAAACGTGACCAAACCCAAGTCTCTGAGATGATAGTCCTTGCCAAGTGTGTGCTGATGGGAAACTGGCTTCCTTTGAATGTGAAAGGAGAGGTGTATCCCATGTAAGGGGAACACCATTGTGATTTTGAAAATTGTACCATGCATCTTCTTGTTGGCATCTGCCCAATTTCTAGCAATATTTCATTAACATTTCTTTTGTGAGTTTTTGTAAAGCACATCTAGAACTTTTAAACCTTTAAGTAAATAAGAATTCTAAGTGTATGAAATTCTTTGATTAGGGAAGTGAATGCCCAGAAGTGCATACAATTTCTTGAAACAATTTTATACTCTGTTAAAGTTTGTTGTAGAAAATCCTTGTTTAACATTATACACCAAAGACATTCTAAGCTTAATTTCAAAAAGATTAAACGCCGAAGAGCAGAAAATTCTTAAAAACAACCACTTCTCACTTGTCACCTTGTTGTTAACATTGACAATTTCACATGGAAATGTCACATTTCAGTTTTCAAAGTCATTTGACTCTTTCACTTTAAGTCAAACAGTAAATGTGACTGAACCTTCAATATTTTAATTAAAACAATTTTATGTATTTGTCTTTTCTCATCTTTTTATACCTCATTCTTAGATTTTTAGATAATTCTGAAATCACTTCCATTGGTACTCACATGTAACTCAAGTTTGAAATATGGAAATAGTTATTGGGGTGGTGTGTGTGTGTGTATGTGTACCTTTTGTGTGCCAGAAAATAATCAGGCAAAGTGATTTTAAGATAGTAATCTTTAGCAAAAGCAATAATTTTGTTTTTCTTCCTCTGAAGAGTTCAGCAGATCTAGACTTGAAAGTGTGCTGACTTAAGTGTTTCTTGTACAGTTCAAGTGAAATTGAGAATTATTTCTGTTCACTTGAGCAGGATGGCTAAGGAGGGCGTTTGCTTTTAAAGAAAGATGACCATTATGTCTTACAATGTAAAATTTACTTTGATATTTCTTTTTTAGTGTTCTTGGCAAAGAAATTTATAGGCTGGTATTCTTCTCTAGTATTGTCCCTCTTTATATTATTTAATTGTGCTTTTTATTTTACTTGAAATTAGAGGCATATAGATTGCCAAGACAGCTTTATGCTGAATAAATTCATGTCTTTGGAGGAGGCATATGCAGCTTGACTGAGAGAAAATAAGCAAAGATGGCTTCTATCATAAATAATTCTGACCCAGTTTCTCAAATCTAGGTAAAGAGACCAACACCCAAATTCTACTCATAAAACCTAAGTAATATACATAGGCTGTGCAGATGTGGATAAAATGCTAATATAATTGTATGGTTTTAAAATTAATTTTAATCACACGAGTGACATATCTTTGTTTCTCTTGTTAAAACAAAATATACATGAAACAAATTTTCCTCTGGCTGCCACAGCTCAGTAGGCATGCCCATCCTGCATAAAACTAGAGCTACACTATATGATTACAATGATTGAATGGCCAAGATCCCAAGAGGAACACCTGCCCACTGATTCTAAATTTTCCTTGTCTAGGAAAATCTGAACTCCTCAAGGTTAAGGAAGAGGAGACCCACAGGGTTACCCCCAAGACTCTGGCCTGTGGTACTACAAGAGAGAGGTAGAGAGGGAAAGAATGTTCTTGTTCAAGAATACACCAAACTTTAATGAGGTTAAGTTGTACAAACTTACGTGGAATTTTATATTGGGAGAAGTTATCTAACTCAATATACACGTATATGTATATAAATAGATACATACCTACATGTATATATCAGATAATTTTGTTAGAACCTAATAACTAATAAAACTATTTCTAATTCTTGCTTATATTTGTATTCATCCACTTAATCTATACTTTTGATACCTACCATTTGTGCCTACTATATGGTAGGAATTTTTCAGACATTATTTCTAATGTTATCCCTATTTTACTTCTTAGGAAGTTGAGATTCAGAGAAGTAAATCGTGCATCCCAAGCTGCAGTGGTAGTCGGGGAATGGGATGAGGTTGAACGCTGTTTTTCCATAGGTTCTTTCTTGGTATCATGTTGCCTCAGAGAATCAGTTTCTGGGATGTACAACTAAAATTGTTTAATATCTTTGACCCATTAAATGGCATAAAATTTTAAATTCTCATTCTAATATCATTCTGATTTTCTGAAGATCTTCCTTTGATGACAGAAAAGATACTGTCTAAATGTTTAACCACACATACTAAGTGGGTTCTGACCAATCACAGTGGGCTCCACTTGTATGTCCAACAGTTGAACCTCAACTCAGGTTGAAGGCCCCATGAAGCCTAATTAATAGCAATATAAACTGGTTTAAATGCTTTTGGCTAGTTAATATATTTTTTAAAAAAGCACCACAACGTTGTTCTCAAAATATTTTTCTTAATCTGGTATTAGCCATAGTTAGAACATTCTGGTTTTAAGCTCTCAAGTAGTTTCTGGGGTTTGTTTTATTGAGTCATTGAAAATTAAAGTAAATGAACCTACAGAATTTCTTGACTGAGAATCTGCCCTGTTTTTCCCTTTTTCTAGGTCTATTATTAGCAGAAGATTTTTCTGCATAGTTGGCACGCTGTACCTGTATCGGTGTATTACAATGTATGTAACTACACTCCCAGTACCTGGTATGCATTTCAACTGTTCTCCAAAGGTAAACTATTCCTTGCTGTAATTTCCCTTTCTGTTTGTTTCTCGTCTTGCCCTGGGGTTCTTTGAGTGAGGTTGCAGGAAAACATTTCTCCAGAATACAGTGGAGTCCCTCCTCCATCTGAGAATGTTACTAAATGATATGGCCAGGCAGCCCCACCCTTCCCAGAATCTCTAAGCCCTGCCAGTGCCTCCCAACTGAGGAAATATGTGGTCTAGTTTATGTGTTGGAAGCAGTTAAGCTTTGTGTAGTTCCTTGGTTTCCTGCCAAATTTTTAAAATATCACTCATTTCTTTGACACACATCCAGAAGCTTTTATATGCTTCCTGTCTCTCAGAGGGAGAGCTCAATTTCAAGTGATATTTTTTCCATTTTCCTTCTATTAATCCCTACAGCAGAGCCAGGAAGAGAAAGTATTCCTATCTTCTTGCAGTCCTCAACCAAGCCAAATAAGATCACTTTTCTCTGGGGTAATGTATTTGCATTATTGATTTTCTCTAGTAACAAAGAAGTCTTTTTAAAAATAAACTTTATTCCTCTCTTATTATCTCTACCTTTCCATCAGATTCACATGACCCTCTTCACCTCCTAACTTTTACCTTGGAAGAATTTTTAACTACGGTGATCATTGGAACTCTATGAAATAACTAGCAGAAGATTGTATTGTTAAAATATTTATGTACATTAAAGCTCTTTAATGCATTTTTTTAAAAGCGGCTAATTTCTCTCCTTGATTTTTGGTGGGAGAAAATATAGTATATTTTCTGATGTATTTGAGATCATTTCTTTGCATTACACCTGTGTGGGTGAAATAGCCAAACACTTTCAGTCTCATTGCTTTGTACTTCTGTTCCTCCCAGAAGAGATGTTCTCTTCGATAGCACCTTTGGAAAGAGAGCTGAAAAATTCACTCTGGATTTTTAATTTGATCATATGCAATTTTGGATCTCTTTAATTTGTGTGTCTCCTGTGACTCCTTTCTTTCCTAAACTTACGTATGTGCCTACAGAGATAACTCATTTCTTACTTAACTTTTTTCTTTTTTTTTTTTTGGCTATACACTACTTTCTTAGCTCCAGAAAAGCTGTCATACAAAAGGAATGTTCTCAACATTCCACTCTTCTCTATCAGCCATCCTGCCTCCCTGCACTCTCCTTCTTGCGGTTTCTTTTGCCCTTCCAAAGAAGCCAGCTTCACATTGTTTTTATTGTCTGCAAAAGCTCTCAAGCACTCACCTGTAGCTCCTGGGTTATAGGGAATATCTTGTTGTCATTGAAAATCCAAGGATGTGGACTCTTGCTGGGAGCCTGGCTTGATAAGCAGCATGTTCTCAGCAGTAAACTGACAGTTTAGGATATTCACCTAAGTTTAATTCAACTCCTTAAAATGTCTGTGCATTGAGAAATTTTGCTACCAAGGGGTAGGTGGATGTAGGTTCTGGCCAAGCACATGTTGAAGATGGATCCAGTATTGAGGGGCCGTACCATGTAGCCTTTCTCCCTACTGTGGTTCTAAACTTGTTTCTTCTTGAGGACTACTGTAGCTCCACCAGTTGCTGGCAAGCCCATACTTGGTGAGCCATGGGTTCTTACAGAGTCAGCTTGAGTCATCAACATATCTAACCAAGATTCTTTGCCTAAGAATAGCTTGTGAGTTTTCTTTGTAAACACAGAAGCAGCAGCAGGAACTGTGCACAAAAGCCAAACTCAAGCGTGTTGCTCATTTATTGTGTTGCCAGAAATCCCAACTAGGGCCATCATTCTATGAGGAGCTTCTGGAAACTAGAATCTTAAACAGTAGGAGGTGAAATATTAGCACACCTTAGAAAAAAGTACTAGTTAAAACTCATTAAATCTAATTGCTTATTTTGTAGAATAAGACTCTTGGAAGAAAGGATTTAGAAAACACTTTTTTATTCTGAAAATTTTCACATGTATCCCAACTGGTATAAGGAACTCCCAAAAACCCAACACTCAGATTCAATAATTATCAAGATTTGCGACATTTGTTTCCTCTCTTTTTTCTTTTTGAAGTATTTAAAGCAACTCCCAGGTAATGTCATTTCACCTCCACATACTTTAGTATGCATCTAAAAACTGTGGACATTTTAGTACAAAATCATAATGCTATTGGTGTTCAACAAAATTAATAGTAATTCTGTGATATCAGCAATTACAAATTGATGGAATATCTTGATTGTCTTAAAATGCTTTTCCTTTTTTTACAGTTGGTTTGTATAAATTAGGGTCCAAAATCTTTATATTACATTTACTTGTTCTGTCTTTTAAGTCGATAATTCTAGAGCAGTCCTTTCTTCCTTTCCCCTCTGCCAGTAGCCTGTAGACATTAGATTAATTGTCCTATAGGATATCCCACTTTCTGGATTTATCCGTTTGTTTGTTTGTGGTGTCAAGTGACTTGTGTCACTCTATGTTTCCTCTGAATAGAAAGTTGGCTCTGCAGACTTAATTAGATTCAATTTAAGCTTGTTAACAGAACACTTGCCAGGTGGAACAGAAAGATTTCTGAAGCTAGGCACAAGAATTGGGAAAGGCTTCCAAGGCTTGGTGCTGCCTCTTGGATGGCAGATCAAGCTTAAGAAATTAAGTGGTCAGGCAAGGGCTAGAATCCTCCACTGAGAACGAGTATCTGAAGAGAGAAAAGGGTGACACTGGAGAGAAGCCTCAGAGGACAACTTTGCTTACTTTAGAATCATACGTAGGGCTAAGGGAATCAGAAGTGAGAGGAACCTTATTAAAAGTTACTCAGGCCAAAGTTCCGTTTGATGTCTGAACATCATCGCCACTGAATCTTCAATCTGTCTCTGAACCATTGTACAGAGAGGGAACTTATTGCCCCTGTAAAAATACAAATTTACCTAATAGTAAAAGGAACACTGAAGTCAAGGTTAAGACAGTCTTACACAACCACTTACTAGCATTCGGCAAGTCATTTAACTTTTCAGAGCCTCAGTTCCCTCCCTAAATGGCAAAGCAGAGCTAATGATGCTTTTTGAAATCTGTCTTAAGGAGTTATAGGTGTGAAAGGAGACAGTTTCTAGGGGCTGTGTCAGTATAACATGCTATACAGGAGTAAGAAGAGGACTTGGTATTGTCATCATGCTTCAATCCCTAGACTCTTATTCATCCAGTGAGAACTGACTTAACAAACATACATTAAGGACCTACTGTGCTTTGGGTGCTAGAGTATGAGGCATGAGTAAGGTAAATATAGTTCCTACCTTTGTGGAAAACACCTTAGAATCTGTTAGTTTAAATTTGTAACTTATGTAGTAAATGTGTAAAATGCTGTAATAAGGGCCTCAAGCTAAGCTACTGGCCCTAAGGATGGATGGAAAGGAAGAAACAGACTTGAGCAATATTTAAGAGACCAAATCAATACAACTTGATAGTAGATTTCATGCAGGGAATGAGAATAGGGAAAGATTTCAAGGACTGGATTTTACCACTGGTATAATGACATGGTATAGAGGAAATGAGAGTTAATGACTTGGATTAAACACAGAGTTTAAAGTATCTGTGAGATGTCTAAGTGGTGGTGTTGAGGATAGTTAGCAATATAGTCTAAAGCTGAGGGAGATATCAGGGCTGGAAAATAAGTATTTGTGAATCATCATATTCTGGATGGCGGTTAAAGCTGTGGATATGGATGAGAAGGCCCGGAGACAAGACACAGTAAGCACAATGCTTCCAGAATTGGATATTCCATGATTTGAGACACCAATTAAGGCTTGAGTATCACTTGGTGGATACTCTGATGGTTACTCAGTCATCACTAAACTGTAAGGGGGGAGAGCTGAGCTTTAGAATATGACTTCCTGTTTAATACAGTCATATGAACTTAAGCTTTCACTATGCCATTAAAACCCATAATTAGTGTACTTAATGCTTCCCTTAATGCCAGTACTCAAAATATGCAGCTTCTAAGAAAAATGTTCCAACAAGTATACAGTAGTGATTCTAAAAATTGGTCTTACTGTTCATTCACTCGATGGCAGTATACGCTTCACAAAATGTAATCGCTCAGAGAAATAATCATCCTTTGAGATGATCAGTTTGTGAGGAAAAGTGGGCTTCTCATAAATGTTTCTGCAATAATAATAAGCCCCTGGGAAAAGGAAGTTAAAAAGGAAGTGGATGTGTTCAGTTTCTAGATTGCACATTTCTGGTATATCCCATGGTGGTATACATGTGCGTGACTTACACTGGAGGCTGGCAAGTTTTTGATACCTTGATTAGCCCATGTTACTCTCATCATAGCTCCGAAGACCATGTGTTCCATCATGAAAACAACCTCTTCTCATCTTGTTACAACTGTTTATGATACTGGTGTTTTTAGAAAAGGGGCAGAATATTTGAGAATTCTTTGGTGTTCTAAGCTTCCTGTCGGTAAGGTTTTTCTTGTTTTAACAAACTCCTTAAAATTAAAAAAAAAACAAAAACAGATAAACAGGCAGCCTAATGCTAATAGAAGAGAAGAAATAACTTACACTGTTTTCGACTCTCATTTTAATAATCAGATGAGTTAATCTAATAGTGACTAAACAGTAAAATGAGATGCATGTTTGGGTGTGTTTTGTGGTCTCCATGGTGACCTTAGATTTGAAAAGCTTTGAGAAGAGAGAGATTACATTAAGACAGGGACACTCAGCTGGCTAGTGCATTAATCCAATATGGAGTTTTCAGTGAAATGATTCTCTTGAACTTGAAAAACATGTTTTGCTTTGTTTTGTTTTGTTTTAATTTTTGCCTCAGACGTAAGTGAACACAGCCCACTTTTGGACAGGGTTATGTCTGGGAGGCATCTGAGGTTGATCGCTCAGTGGAACAATATAATACAAATGCAACAGCAGAACAGCCTTCATATTCTTCTCTGCCACTGTCAGCTTTTCTGCAATGCACAGATTCGAAAGATGAAACCACCTCCTTTGACTTGCTGCTGAGCTGTAATGTCACAACCATCAGCCTAACAGGTCCCTATGCTGGCACAAGTTCAGTCTTAAAAGGCAACAGACTCATTGCTCTTTAGGATGTTACGGCCTTCTTCAGTTCTTTCTTACTTTCCTGGGTAGCAGAGTATTCCAGGTGCCTTCCACACTGACAAAGTTTGATATTCTGATTAGCTCCTACTAACCTTATCAGTATTTCAGGATATGGCTTGTGTTCCATTACCAAAATAACTTTCTGCCATCCTGTTGGATGGTGTGCAACTTAAATTGTCAGTGCTTGATTTTGCATAATTTTCTGCTTGTCTTCCAGTTTCTGATTGTTATTAAAAATTTCCTTTTCGTTTGTTCTCAATTCTTTTTTTTGCTACTTCTTGGATATACTTTCCAGTAACCTTTCACATCCTAAATCTATTCTTTGCTTTTCCTTTTCTCTCATTGCTACTATTCTTTTCCTTTTTCAGTAAAGATAGCAATGTACTAAATAATTTCTGTCATTAAGTGAAGTTTTCATTTTAAATAAACTATACATTCTTTGTAGATATATTGAAAGACTACGAAAAGAAGAAGGTTTAAAAAACCACTCATGACCCTATCTACTATTAACAATTCAGTGTATTAGTTCCTTGTCTATGCATTTTTTACATACTTCTGATGGTGCTGTCTATGCATTTGTTATTCATGTCTCCTTATATTTAACATTTGATGTATGAATTTTTACATTATTTTATCAACGCTAGCCTTTTGAAAGGCTTTCTTACTAAAAGGAAGACACCACTTTCCCAGAATGTGAGACAGGCAGATTGTTGATGTGATTTCATTTGATAGTCAAGAAGGTTGCTTATTTCCTGAGCAAACGTTTCTAGAGAACCTGCCTTATGTGGGCATACAGGTAAATTTTGAGGACGCACAAAGTATAAGACAAGCGCCTTCTCCCTCTGGGCATCCAGAAGCTGTGAAATAGACAGTGTAACCCCAGATCCCCTCTGACTCCCTGTAGTAGACTTGTGGAGCCAGTTGCCATGGGTGCACAGACACCGGAGACACCTCTGCTGGGAGCATGAGCTGCCCTGTGGATGTGCCTCTGAGCCCAATCTCAAAGGAGGAATCAGAGTTTGCCAAATGGAAATGGAGGGAGGAAAGGTTTTCCAGGTGGAGGAAACGTGTATGGAAGAGAATTGGGGAATAAGGTGAAGTTAGATGTATCTGGAAATGGGATCTTATGAAGCAAGTGGCCAGAGATGACTCCAGACAGGCAGTCAATCTTGTGGGCAGATTTTAAAGGGCCTTGACACCCAACTAAGGAGTTGCGGCTCTATCTATCGGCAATAGGAAGCCAGGAAAAGTTTTAGCAGGAATATTATTTGATCACATCTGTCTTTAGAAACATCTCTCTCCATTGATAGAGATAGTAGGGTGTTTGGGAGGAACGGAGGGAAGTAGACTTATATAGTATCAAATTATATGCACCTGTTTTGTGCCAGATATGAATTTAAATGTTGTGTTTTTATTTAATTCTTATAACATTGAGTGGTAGAAAATTGCAGTTGATTCAGAGTTATGTGACCAGCCCAATATCGCATAGGTACTAAATGGCAAAGGCAGAAGACTAGCCAGGTTTCTGTTCTTGGTACTCAAGTGAGGGAGATGGATGATGCTTCTGCATGGATTTCTGAATTAGAGATGAGGAAGGGCAAAGCAGGACATGTTTGGGAGGCATTGGGAAGGTGAGAAAGATGATCCAAATGGCTGAAGCCATCTGGTATGAAGAGGTAACCAGGGTCAGAAAGCTTTTACTGGGGAATTCTAAAAAGCCTCAGAGCTGACCATGTGTGACTCTAAATAACTAATATATAGTTACTAATCATAAAACTAATAAGAGAAATTTTAGAAATAAAAAATTACTATTTTGCAACCACTACAGTAATAATTAAAGAATTATAATTTAGAATCATCACTGGATGCTAAGGTCCTTGTGTAAAAGGTTGGCGATCATAATATTTACATAATTTTAAAAAATAACAGATTGTTTATTAATTATAAAGGGGCAAAGGTATGTATTTAATGGAGAAATACGGTAGACATTCCCGTAGTCAAGTGATCAAACCCATAGAAGGACAAATGACATCAGGTGCTTCTGAATGTGATGCACTGAGAGGGATACAGCATCATCTCGGGAATATTCCTGGCAACAATGTTTAAGCTGGATTTAAACAGAAGGCAACATTCAGATAAAACCAAATCAAGCACTATTCTATAAAGAAACTGGATTGGGCTCTTCAGTGTCGTGAGGAAAAAAAGACTGATAAATTGTAGTAGACTAAGAAGAAATCAGGGCATGACAAGTAAACTCAATGTGTATTCTCTGATTGGAACCTAGACTGGGGGAAAAAAGCTCTAAAGGACGTTGTTGACACTATCGGGTAGTTTGAATATGGACTGTTTTTTCAGTATGGCAGCATTACAAATTGTTAAATTTCATGAGTGTGATTTTAGAAGCGAATATCCTTGTTATTGTATTTAGATGTGAGGTGTTTTAATTTATTCAACTTCTTCTCAAAGGACCCAGGAAAAAAAGTGAGAGAAAGAAGAAGAAAATGTGATACAATGTTGATAATTAATGAGCCAAAATGAAGTGTCTACAAGTGTACAGGTGTTCACTTGCTACTTTTCATATTTATAATTTTCAAACTAAAAGCCAAGGGCAATTTTTTTTTTTTTTTTTTTGGCAAATCTCACTTCCTAACCCGGTAGACTGAAGGATCCTCCAACACTCCTAACAAAAGGAGATGTGATTTTGTTTTTTTGTTTTGTTTTGTTTTGTTTTTATTATACTTTAAGTTCTAGGGTACATGTGCATAACGTGCAGGTTTGTTACATATGTATACTTGTGCCATGTTGGTGTGCTGCACCCATCAACTCGTCAGCACCCATCAATTCATCATTTATGTCATGTATAACTCCCCAATGCAATCCTTCCCCCCTCCCCCCTCCCCGTGATTTTGTTAAAGGGAAATCTTGCCTGACTGAAATGCTGGATTTCTTTAATGTGACAAAGAAGAATATGGGTAATAGAAATCCATACCTGACGTATATTTAAGATTTTATGAAGCCTTTGATAAGTCTTCTGTTTAGAGACTACAACAAAATTAAAAGTTTTTTTTTTTTTTTTTTTTTTTTTGCTGGGGGAAGGAGAGGCTGGTAGGAGACTAGTGTTTTATTGCTGATAATTGCTTAGAGACACCCCCTACCCCAAACATAAGTCTGCTTAGTATAGGAATTGATGAGTACATTTGAGAATGGAGAAATGCAGGCAGCCAGATTCTTCATAGCTGAGTAAAGGGAAAAGTCTATTTTAAAAGTTGTATATATGAATTCTAAGAGGAGTGAAATCTCTTGTACTTTAGATCAGTTGTGCTAGGCATAATATTTGTGGGTAAAAACCACATCTTTCCAGGAGTGGAGTGATTACCATATGTATAGAGAACACATAAAAGTCTCTTGAGTGATCAAGAGATGGCCACCAGTGAGTATCCTGCAGGGATCTGTATTTAAGGAAAATCATCTATATATTTCACTTGCTGGCTGTTAGGCATTGAGTTCTCCCTTAAGAACCCCCCAAAAGATGAACCTAACTTGGATTATTAAGCAATGCTGCCTAAAATTTGTATAACACTTTATATTTTAGCAATCACTTTTATAAACATTGTCTTGCTTTGGTGGGCGGAGGCTGAGGATGAGAAAATGTTCTTGCCATTTTACAGGTGAGAAAACTGAGGCTAGGATGGCAAAATGGTTTGTCTAGAGCCACCTGCATGGTAGCCCAAAACTGCAGTTGGAAGTTGGATTCATGCTCCTTGTTGTTCCTATAAAAGTGAGCTTGGAGACCAGTATAGCACAATGTAAAACAAGGAAAGTTAAAATCAATTGAGAATGCTTTAAGAAGAGAGAAGGCAGAAAATTTGCAATTTGTTTGTGAAAGAATTCCATAGAAATAACTTTTATAGGCCGGGAAAGGTGGCTCACGCCTATAATCCCAGCACTTTGGGAGGCTAAGGTGGGTGGATTTCCTGAGCTCAGGAGTTCGAGACCAGCCCGGGCAACACGGTGAAACCCCGTCTCTACTAAAATACAAAAAATTAGCTGGGTGTGGCAGCATGCACCTATAATCCCAGCTACCTGGGAGGCCGAGGCAGGAGAATCGCTTGAACCCAGGAGGCGGAGGTTGGAGTGAGCCGAGATTGTGCCATTGCACTCCAGCCTGGGCAAGAGAGCGAGACTCTGTCTCAAAAAAAAAAAAAAAAAGAACTTTTATAGAGACAGGGGAGCTTGATTTAAATAAAAACTGTACTTACGAAAAATAGGTAGTTAGTGAATAGTGAATAAATGTTATTTTAGCTATTCAATTGTGTATTAATAAATGACATACGTAAAATTGGTTAAATTTCATTAGAACAACAACAAGAACAACAAAAAGTAAACCTGGAGAAATTGTCCAGCCTTGGGCATTGTCCTTGTCATTTGGAAAGGTGTTTGCAACAATAGCAGGCTTTTTCCAGGGACCTAAAGGCAAGATCGTTTAGCTCAGATGTAAGACATTTGGGCTCTGAACCCACCTGAGTCACTCTGTGTGACCTTGGTACTGGTCGGTAAGCCACTCTCTTAAATGGGCATAGTAACATCTGCACTCACCAACTGACAAGCTTGTGAGGATACAGTGAGATAGTTGATGGGAAAACACTGCTAAAATGTTGGAATCTCTGTACAAACAAAAGATATTTTATTTTGTAAAACTACCCTACAAGTCCTGTTTTTACTGACCAACTGTAAAATAAGGCAGGAGAAATTGTAAAAGGCAGCTTTGAGCCTCTTCATTGCTGCTTTGAAATCTAAAGCATTCATCACACTTTCAAACACATTACCTTCCCGGCGGGGACTACAAAGTCAGGCTAAAGGACATTCCATAACTTACATTAATTCCGCTGCTTGATTCCTTTATCAGATCTGGTCTTCGAGGGTTTAAGAGCAGCATTTTTGGCATTTCATGGATGAAATGAATTTTCTGTTCATCAGCACATGGTGTTAGAGTTGAAAAATACTTGCGGAAACTTCTTTTTTCATAGCCAAAGGCTCACTCACTGGTTCTAAGTGCCATGGTTAGGAGGGCTGTTACATGCCAGTGGAAATTCGGGAAGTGGCATAGTTTTGCTGTTTTTTTTTTTTTGAGACGGAGTCTCGCTCTGTCGCCCAGGCTGGAGTGCAGTGGCCGGATTTCAGCTCACTGCAAGCTCCGCCTCCCGGGTTTACGCCATTCTCCTGCCTCAGCCTCCCGAGTAGCTGGGACTACAGGCGCCCACCACCTCACCCGGCTAGTTTTTTTTGTATTTTTTAGTAGAGACGGGGTTTCACCGTGTTAGCCAGGATGGTCTCGATCTCCTGACCTCGTGATCCGCCCGTCTCGGCCTCCCTAAGTGCTGGGATTACAGGCTTGAGCCACTGCACCCGGCCTAGTTTTGCTGTTTTGGGCCACTTGGGAAGTTGATGTTGAGGGAGACCACAGTGTGTAATGTGTGTTTCTCAGTTGCAGACTGCTGAAGATGCAGACTGATGAGGATTCCACCAATCCTCCTCCTGATCCTGTTACTTGATCCCTGTATTGGATATGGTCTTTGGTCTGAGTGTTTAACAGCAGCCTTTTTGCATTTTGTGGATGATAATGAATTTTCTGTTCTAGAGGAAGACTGATCTTTGGGAACAAAACAAAATAATTTGTCTTAATAGGAGGGAGGGAGGGAGGTAGGGAAGGGACTTTTGAGAAAATGTCTGGCTGTTCATGGTAGTTGGAATAGTATGATATTACTTCTGCAAGGTACCTAGGCTGCTGAAGGAAAAGTTCCTTTATATGTATTGAGTTCCTGGTTTTTTCAAGCTTGTGAGGGCCAAGCTTGCACGAGGCAGCATATAGTTTTGTAAACAGCACATTTAAATAGTCAGAGGACTTGGATTCCAGTCTCGGCTCCAACACTGGAGGTCTACAGTAGATAGGGTCTGCCTTGCTGACTTTCCTGGGCTGCTCTAAGCTGCAGCATTAGCCATTGTCAATGCTTATTTTAAATAGCATTTCTAGTCCTTAGTACTCACTTTCAGCTCTTCAACAAAGCTATACCAAAGCTGTCAAAGCTATGAAAGCCATTGATTTGTGCAGCATTATTTGATGGGTTTTAGATCTAGGTTATACCCCCTTCCTCCTAGTAGGGCTGAAGTGCAGTCAGTACCCCTGCTCTGCAAATGTAGTTAGAAAAAGCCAGTGCTCTAGGCCATCTGCAAACTGAACAATGGCAAACAGACTGTCATCAGTACATTGTGTTAGCACTGAAAAAACACTGGGGAAACCTGTGTGTCTTTCATAACCAAAGGCTCGCTGGTTCTAAATGTACTTGCCAGTGTGTCTCATTCAGAAACCTTTCCCTCTTCCTTCTGCTCTTTCTTTCTATGCTTTGGTATTGTGTAAGTGATTTGGCCAGTTCACCTAATTTCTTGATAGTTCATTAGAATTTGAAGAATATTGCCTGTTTTTACTGGTTATTGGTTTTCTGTGACCCTGGGAAACCATAATGCACAAAGTGGTAGAGATATGAGACTTTCTTGTCACAGCTTTGTAGTATCCACTGAAAGTTTTTATGTCTCCCTTAAATTATCTCTGCTTTCAAAAATAGACATTCCAAAGCTACTGATAGGCAAGGTTGCAATTCCAGTTATAATAGAGTAAGCACACTCCATCTTTCTTTCACACTGAATGCAGCCAAAAAACACTGGGCAGAATATATGGATCAGCTATTTGAGGAATCAAAAGCAAATGATAGTGGGCAGATGGAGGAAGGAAACCAAAATGCAAGGTATGAAAGACCCAGTCCAGAGTTTCCTGTTTCATTTTGTTCTTTTCTTTTTTCCCATTCACATTTCCTGCCTGGATTCAAAGTCAGTGTGCATCCCAGAATTGCAGTCTGGGTGCAGACAGAGCTCCAAGGGAATCCCTCTCTTTCTGGCCAAAGGAGAGGAGGGGAAGCCACACCAGGACAGACTGGAAGAAATCCTACCAATTTCTATGCTAACCCTGTTAACATTTAATATGTTACATTCTAGACTTTTTCTGCGCATAGTGTTTGTAAAACAGTTATAGTTATACCAAACATTGTGTTTCCTGTTTTTTCTCTTAATAGAGGAATATGCTTATAATCTAAACTTACTATACAGTCACTGTAAACTTATTTTTAAATAATTTGGTAAGCAGCTGTAGCCTGGTTCAGGGCTTCTCAAATCTTAATGTCCACTTAAATTACCTTAGATTCTGGTTCACTGATCTACCTTGGGACCTGAGAATGCATTTACAGCAGGCACCCCATCTTGCCAATACTGTCGCTGGAAAGACCAGGTTTTGAATAGTTATTTAACAGTTCCCATTTAGGTTGTTTCCAGTTTGTTGCTTTTTTTTTTAGAGACAGGGTCTCACTCTGTTGCCCAGGCTGGAGTGCAGTGGTATGATTATAGCTCACTATATCCTTGAACTCC
The DNA here is from genome assembly GCF_001698545.2 of Rhinopithecus bieti. Classification (NCBI taxonomy): domain Eukaryota; kingdom Metazoa; phylum Chordata; class Mammalia; order Primates; family Cercopithecidae; genus Rhinopithecus; species Rhinopithecus bieti. Next base: position 990,332 of record NW_016804517.1, read on the forward strand.
TAGGCTCAAAGGATCCTCCCGCCTCCCAAGTAGCTGGGACTACAGGCACATGCCATCACACCCAGCTTACTTTTTAATTTTTTGTAGAGACAGTCTCGCTGTGTTGCCCAGACTGGTCCCAAACTCCTGGCTTCAAGCGACTCTCCCACAGTGCTGAGATTACAGAAATGAGCCATCACTCCCAGCCTGTTGCTTTTGTAATTAGTGTGATGGTGCGATATTTTTGCACATAGAACTTTTCTTCATATTTGATATTATTTCTTTGGAGTAGACTCCTAGAAGCAATGTAACTGGGTCAGAAGTTATGACTCTTTAAATTGCTGACAAACTATTGATGATTATTTTCTCAGATTTTGCCAATGATAATAAATATATTCTTTATATCTGAGCCTCATTCAAGGCTTAGAATGGTTCAGCTGTATGAGGTCACACAGCAAATCGTTCGAAGAGCTGTGATTTTACCCCCAGGTATCTTTTTCGCAGCCTGCTCTTCCCCTGCACTACTTCGGAGACAGCTACTGTTTCCCCCTATCCCCTCCATTTAAACAAGCCTCGCTCTGCTTGTGCTTGCCTCACCATTGGCTCACTCTTTTTCCTTTTAAGCTTTGCTAATTCAACATGTGAAAATGAGCTCCTGTTATGTTCATTTTTATTTATGTTTGTTTGACAGAGTTTATGCCTCTAACTGGTCACATCCCTTGTCCTTTGATAAATTTTGTTTCCTAAGTTGGTCTTACTTTACTTGATTTCTCTGTGCTGTGTAAACAATACAGATATTAACTTGTTTCTGCTGCAACTGTTTTGTAATTTGTCTTGTATTTTGTTTGCTTTTTTTAAACATAATTTAACATTTTCTTTCTCTTTTTCTATTTCCCACTAAACTTAAAGAAGTTTTCCCTTTGCAGAAGTTTGATAAACATAGGAAGATATTTTTAAAAGGAAGCTTAGGGGCTTTAAGGGCACCTGTGAGAAATACAGCATTAAATTTTTGCTTTTTTTCTCAGTGCCAGGTTTACTTGATAATTTCTCCCTTCTGCCCAAACACATGGTTTCTCCACAAAGATTTTCATGCTCAAATGAGAGGACAAATTATGGGTGATGCTGTCTCGAGGATATGATTTATAATTTTTAAAACACAGAGGGAGTTTGAAGGGCATTATGAAATACTGTAAAATGAAGAAATACCCAAGCTTTTTTGCCATAATTTTCTTCTACATTTTATCCATTGTTATAACAGAACTAGACCAAACTTTTAATTTGAAACTTAAAAAAAAAATGTATCATGTTTATACAGGCATGCGGTTTAAAAAATAAAATGGTTCTACACAACTTGATGTGAAAAAACAATAGTCTCCTGGTCCTGACCCCAACAGTACCTTTTCCTATTCTGCTCCAACTCTTCTAGCTGAACTTTGCGTTATTTAACTCTATGTCATTCACTCTTTTTTTTTTAGATTTTTTAAATGTGTTTACTTTTGTGTCTCCACATGACATGAGATATTGCTACTCTGTAATTTTTGAATATAGGCATTCTCTGTTACTGACTTCTGCTGTAGAAGGCAAAGCTTTAGTGTCCTTCTGTGACTCCTCCTTCATGATCCCTACTCTCTGACCCCATCTCCACTACACACGTTCAGGCTTCCTATCCTGTCTTTGCTGTGCAGTCCTTTGTCCTTTGTTTAGCTCAATATGCAGTGCTTACATTATTCCAGTTCTGTAAATGCTATTCATGGCCAAGGCATGTAGTTTCCTAGAATTACTTTCCTTCTCTGCACAACATTTTGTTTCCTGTAGAGTTAGTAATTGCCTTGGTTTTTAGCTTTAGCAGTTTTCTTTGCACTTACCCCCAAGTTATGAAACTCCTCTCGATATAGCCAGAGGCATTGGGTATTCTGTTGGGTTCATCTCCGTGATGACATCTCTCCAGAGCATTCTGACTGCTTGCTTTCCAGCCCAAACTTGTGAGCTACTGCACAGTCCTTCATCTCTCCTTTACTGGCATCCTAGTGAGTCCCGTTTCTTCTTTTCTCCATGTTTACTCCCTTACTATCGAGACTGTACCCTCTGTGATTCCTGGAAAAGAGTATAGAAGTGGTAAATATTTTAAAATCATGTATATATGAAAAAGGCTTTAATTTATCCTTAGTTTATCCTTTAGTTTATGCTTAGTGGTAATATGGCTGGGTACAGAATTCTAAGTGGGAAATCGTTTCCCCGCAGAATCTAAAGGCATTTCTCAAAGCTTTCTGTTTTTCAGTATGGCTTTTGAAAAGTCTTACTCTAATGATCCTTTATATAAAGCTTGTTTTTAATCTCTGGAGGCTTTGGAGTCTCTTCTTAGTCCCCAGATTCTGAAATCCTATGATGCTGACTCTTGATCTGTAGGTCTGTTTTCTTCCATTATGTTGGGCATTCAGTGATCACTTTGGATTTGGAAATTTATATCCTGTGTGGTGTGCTCAATCTACCTTTTTTTTTTAAATTTCCCACACTTCACTGACATATCATCCTTCCATCCTTAATCAGAAGTCTTGATAATTTTTTTGAAGGAAATTATAATAAAACATGTTTCCCAAAGCTGGATTCTTATCAGTTAAATATTGAAAAGGGATCATGGTAACTAAATTGGACAACCAGAATTTAAAAGAGTACTGACAAGCAGAAAATATAGACAGTCACACATTTTACTTGACAGAGCAAATAAAGGTTGCATTGAATGAGTTGTTGAAGCTATTTATTACTCTGGTGTTGAGCACAGACTTGTATCATAGACAGGTAAATTAATTTATAATCTGGAAAATTATCCAATGCTCCCCAAGTAATTTGAGAAGATTAAAGGCACATCCCTTGTTTCAACATGATCCCTGAACATTCACATACCAAAAATATTCATATGTTTGACTCCCCCAATCTTTAGCCAAGTTAGTAGGACAGTTGTCTTCTAGGCCAACCATGGTAATAATACATCTTTAAATTTTTCCTAGACTATGGATTTAAATTTTCTTTTCCCTAAATGATAGTTATACTAAAGCAATTATTCAGTCAGTCAGATAGAAGTAGTGTTTCTCTATCATTGTCAGTTTTGAAAACTGGGTAAACATCTACTGACATGTGCTTTAAAAAGTGCTAACTTTGAAAAGTCCTGAAGCCACATGATTCATCTATAGGACCATTTTTCCCCCCCAAGGGCTACTCTTGAAATGGTAAACGCTGAGTGGGCAAACTTCATGGTGGGGATTTTATGTGTCTTAATATAAGCTTAATTCTGGATATGAATAGTAATCTTAGCATATTTTCATGTGGGCTTGTAATGAATCTTCTTTTTCTTCTTTTCTGCCAGCTTTTTGGAGACTGGGAAGCCCAACTGCGGAGAATAATGAAGCTCATTGCTGGAGGTGGCTTGTCTATCACTGGCTCTCACAACATGTGTGGGGACTATCTGTACAGTGGCCACACGGTCATGCTAACACTCACCTACTTATTTATCAAAGAGTGTAAGTCTAAAAGACTTCCATTGTAATTTCCTCACCTGCCATTTCTCATGAACTCTGGTCCTCTGGTAAAGCTCGTTTTCTGGAAAATCTGCTGAAGCAAGACTAGAGGCTTCAGGAGGGTCGCAGCTTCATTGCATCACCATGCAACTGGCACCCAGGGAAATATGTGGAAGGACAGAACTGGTCTTCCTGAGGAGGAGGTGTCCTGGAGTGTCATCTGTAGTACTGGGGTGGAGGGAGTTCCAAGCACAGCCTGCAGGGTGTGTTATGAGCCAGTTATACAGCTGCTGTAAGGAGCCAGATGGAAATCTCAAAGGGACACAGAAATCCAGGATCAAGCTTGATTGGGTGATGGTAGATTATGTGTTGATGCAGCAACTATTTTTTCAGCACTTGGCACTATGCTACATGCCTGAGGGTACAGTGATGGGTCAGACTCATCCCTGTCCTCAACAAGGCTATGGGCTCAGGGCTGAGGCAGATACTAAATGGGACATTTCCCTTAAGAAATGTACTTAAAATACTTTATTGTGAAATCACAAAATAATATTATAGATACTGCATACATGGCTCAGAATTAATATATATTAGCATTTTGTCATATTTAATTCAGGTAACCCTTTTAGAAAGGAAATGAAATGTTAATATATGATTAAAGCCTTTTCATTCCTTTCCTATATCATTTCCATCCATTTTTTTTGTACTTGTGTATTGTTTTGTGGTTTTTAAAATGTATATACATAAATGGCATGATGCCATTTATATTCTTCTGCCACTAAATACCCTCAGATTATGTTTTTGAGATACGAGATTTTGGTCCATTCACTTTAATTGCTATTAATATTACAGTGCTAGAAATGAACTACACATTTTTATTCATTTCCCTACTTACAGAAAATTTTATTATCCTCAGTATCACATTGTTAGAAACAGTCTGATAAGCATTATGCAGAGGGTTTCCATGAAGAGCAATGGGTAGAACCAGGCACAGAGGAGGGAGATGCTTTGCCTTCTGGAGGTGTCTTGGGAGCATGTGGTACTCTGTGGGAGTTTAAGTGGTTGGAATTCAGAGTAGGGGTAATAATGAGAATGGACAGGTAAGTGGGAACTAGATCACAGAGGGTGCTTAAGCCATGAGAAGAGGGTCTGAACTCTCAGCTGATGGAGATCGGGTGCCCATTGAGGGGTTGTAACCAGTGGGGCAGTGTCATTTGTCTTTGAAGAGAGAAAAATCACTCTTGCAGCAGCTTGCAGGATGGACTGGATGGGGGGCAAAACTGGAGACCGGGAGAAAAGTTAGGAGATTGCTGCAGTAACAAAGGAAACTAGCCTGATGGCATCAGGCATGGAGAGAAGTGGCAGACACTTCAAGACATTAATAAAGAGAGTCAGCAGATAACAGGATGGATTATGGGGTAGAGAAAACAGGTAGCAGACTGGGCCAAAACCTAGTTTTGTTCTTGAAAAACTAAGATAAGGAAATGCAGGAAGAGGAGAGAGATGCACTTCAGGGCACTGAGGTAGAAAAGGGAGAATAGATGTCCCAATGCTTATACTCAGTATGTGAGCAGATACAGTGAATTCTAGCAAGATCTATTCAGAATTGTCAGGGCATAATCTAGCCCTTGGACTGGGATGTAACTGGATGTGGACAGTGGGAATCACATAGGCCAGATGTCAGCAGCCCTGGGGGAGGGATTCCTGGCTCCTGCTGCCTGATACGTGAAATTCTTTAATGGGGTCAAGCCTTATCCATCTTGACAATAAGGCAGCGTGTCACACTGAGAGGCAGAGGCCTCGGTACTATCACTTACTAGCTCTATGACCCTGGGAAGAAACTTTAACCTAAGTCTTAGTTTCCTCATGTTTACAATGAAATATTCACATCTGCTTCATGGGGTGGGAAAAAGTTTATGAAAATTAAAATTAGATGGCATATATGGATACTTATAGAGTCACACAGAGATTGAATGGTAGCTGTTTCTTGTTTTTGTATTGTCAAGGTATCAAATACTAATATAACTAGAATATTCCTACCCTGACTGCTCCATTTAAAATTACAAGCTGCCCTTCACTCCCCATACTTCTGATCCCCCTTATCCAGCTCAACTTTATTATTTTTCCACAGCCTTTAACACCTAACATAATGTATAAATTATTTATTATAAGTATTGTCTCTTATCTCTCTTCCCCACTAGGAAGGGATCTTCCCACAAAGGCAGGCTTCTTGCCTTTTGTATTCATTGATCCAGGTACCTAGAGCATTGCCTGTCCCTGGCATGTAAGAGGCTCAGTGAATATTGGTTGAATGAATGGCTGGTTCTTGGACCCCTTGAGAATCCAATAAAAGCCTGAACTGCTCATGCTGGTGTGGAGAGTGTAGATCATATTGAAACAACATTTTGCCTAACATTGCAGAGCCTCTGAATCCCACAATTGAGAATCCAAGGTAGAAAGGCCTGCACTAATAGAAATTTTGATGTTTTTCTCAGGTAATTTCCCAAATGGAGGTACAGACAGGTATTTATCTGACACAATTCAGCCTTTGAGAAGGCATTTGGACTAGAATTCCCAGGCATCTGGATGCTTTTCTGCTTGTATTTGAGAAATGAAAATCTCAAAGACTTTCAGATTAGTGTATGGTTGCAAAACTTGGAAAGCAGTACAGTTAAATCAATTATGACTGCTTAGTCCTTGTATTAGGCTCTATGGACCAAAGGTATTGATTTTTATATAGAGCATCAACCCCAAATTAACTACAGGTAAATTTAAATGTCAATGGACAGTTTTTAAAAATGAAGCATGGTGCATTAACCTGTCCTTATCTGATTAGACTCATCTTTTAAACACTATTTATGATTGTATGAATCAAGAACCAAATATGAATTACTATCACTAGTATAATCACATCATAAAAAGCAGTTTCTGTTCTACCCTTGGTTACAGATAAATGAAAGCCCTTAGATTCACTAGATCTGTTTTCAGAAGGGAAGACTCAAGGTAATTGGATTCAGAAGCATTAGTAGAGGCATAGTTGAGTGCCCTTAATGTCATTTGAATAATGGGACTGTTGCAATTCTCTCTCCCTTTCAGATTCCCCTCGACGACTCTGGTGGTATCACTGGATTTGCTGGCTTCTCAGCGTAGTTGGAATCTTCTGTATTCTCTTAGCGCATGACCACTACACTGTGGACGTGGTGGTGGCATATTACATCACCACGAGACTCTTCTGGTGGTATCACACTATGGCCAATCAGCAAGTGAGTTTCTCCCCTTTTGATTTCAGCTTCTATTGCTTCTGGCTTGGTGTTGCTGGCTTGGGCAGGGTGCAAAGAACCCATGGATGTCTTAAGTTTCTCTTTCTTAAGAGGTAATCAACTAAGATTGTATTGTGTTTTGTGACACTGATTCTCTTCAGAATTAAGAATAAAAAGTTCATTAATATAATGGTGTAAGGAATTCCTTCTAGAATAAGTAGCACACTTTCATTGTCCATTAAAAATGAAAAATATTTTCTAAGCTTGTGTCCCTCCTTGCTTGATTCACTTTCCTACCCTCTTCTCGCTACCCTGGGCACATGACAAGCTTAATACTTAACGTTTAATTAAGTGTTAATATTTTAGCACAGAAGAGGAATACCAAAAAAGCTAACTGAGGTATTTATTTATACGCAAGAGATCAGTGAGCCATAAGTTCTCCTTGCCCTCCCAGAATTGGCGTTGTTTTTCTACTGAGATGTGGCTCAGTTTGTAGATGAGTGTGGAGTGTAGAATGGTGATGACAGAGAGAAGCTGGGATATGTGGGTGGACACGCAGGGTAGGTATGGGATCCTTTGGGAATTTTAGCATGGCAAGTATTTGAACTTAAAGTGAAAGATTGTAAGAAATGTGTTTATGTTTCTTTGTTATCCTAGGTGCTAAAGGAAGCTTCCCAGATGAACCTCCTGGCCAGGGTGTGGTGGTACAGGCCATTTCAGTACTTTGAAAAGAATGTCCAAGGAATTGTACCTCGATCTTACCATTGGCCTTTCCCCTGGCCAGTAGTCCACCTCAGTAGGCAAGTTAAATACAGCCGGCTGGTGAATGACACATAACAGCTGTACAAAGTTGGGAAAAGACAAATCGTCCGAAGTGCTAAGAACTCCATGAGAGAAGATGCCATAAAATAAACACCTCCCTATTCCTATTATCTTTCAATGGTTACCTTGACTTAACCTATTGAGTTACCTGGTCAGCACTGTGATCTTTTTTTCTCTCCAAAGGACCTGCGTTGGACAACAATAAAGAAAAATTTAACCTATCATGCACTGTACACATTTCCTGTTCATAAGTTTGGGATTTACATAACCCGCAACCACCATGTTCCTTTGTATATGATGCAACAGCATAAATGTAAGCTTTTATATCATAAGTTCTGGTCTTTCCAGTCACATCTGGAAATAAAGCGTATTATTTTCTTGGGAAAACATACTTTTCATATCTCTTGCCCCAAAGATTGGGCTGTAAGCCATTTTCTAGCATATGTCTCTATGAAGGTTTCTAAGTACCTGAATGGGGTTTGATTCTGAAATCTTTCTACCTGTTGCACCGATATTCAAATAAAATGATAGACACAGAAAGGTTTGGTAACTTTGGGTTTTGTAAAATCAGCAAAGACAGTGTTTCAAAAGTGCAAAAAAAAAAAAAAAAAGATTCTGTTATAAAGTGATTTTCTAAGTATTTCCTAACTTTATTTTCAAAATGATGTTATGAAAACCAAATTTAAAGATTTTAACATGTCAGAGAGAAGAGAGTTAAAATTTAAAATGCAACTTGGGAGAGAAATTTGTCTATGTTTCTAGTGCCTTTCTTGTCTTGATTGTATGGTCAGTAGGCAATCTTAAATGTTTTTATTTAAAATAAAGTACTCCATGAAAATATAAATATATGTATACACTACTAAATTTTGCATTTATAGCTAAATTGAATCAGAAGACTGCTTATGGTTTTAAAATTGCAATGACTTAAATAATGAGGTTGTTAATTAGAGTCAGAGCCTGTTCACATATTGTGATCAGGTAGCAATGACATGTACCACTTAAATTATTTTATCGTCTATTTGGTAGTTCGATTTTAACTACTCAATAAAAACAGCCATGAATATCTTTTCTTAAAGAGAGTTTTGAAAATGATCACTTACCTAAAACTTGAAAGCTATGAAATAGTTATCCATACTCTCATGACAATTTTGTTGGTGAACAACAAAAAAGAGATCTATTTCTTTAAAAGATATTTGTGCAGAAACTGCATGTAACTCTTAAGTTTTACTCCTAACATACGTATGTTTGGGGAAGTATTCTATTCTATACTTGCCAATGTGGAGAACAAAATAGTTTTTTAAGAATGAAGAAGTATATATATCCATTCTGTATTTTACGTGCAGCAGAATTATCTTCCGTAGGATTTTTTTGTGTATTCACAAGGTGATATTTGTATTGTAAAACAATAATGGTGAAGGAAATAAAAAGGCTTTTAAAATTTTGTTTGTTTTAAATCTTTGTAAAGTTATTATTCCAGAGAGTATACTGGTATCTTACAGCTTACCTAGATCATAAATTAATCAAAATGCACTTTTTAATAAAAACTGATACTTAAAATAAATGGCTGTTATTTCTACTATGTTCACATTCTCCATAGAAGTCATAAATGAAGTCATTAAAGCAAGATAGAAAATCAGTTTCAGAATTTCTTCATGGAGTGTTTCTGCTTGACATGGGACTTTTAATAATTATCTGGATTTTTTTTTTCTTGGGATTCCTTAAAATATATTCTAATCTTCAGTAAATTCTATGGAGTTTTTTACTATATAAAAAGAGTCACATATAATTTAAATTCAAACTTTAGAACAATGTTTACTAACATTTTGCATTCTCTAATTTTCAACCAAGTTGTTTTTTTTCTTCCTATACCTGGCAGTCATATAGCTTCTCCAGTGTAGATGGAAAGGAAAAGTAAATGCAAAGTGAGAAATAGAGTAATAGTACTATGATAACCAGTGGTAATGGAAAAGAACTATTCACAAAGAAAAAAAGGTTATTATTATTTCTGATGTGGTGACTAAAGGAAAATGTCAACAGTAGAGATGTCTCTTTGATAAAGGATGTGTCAAGGAGGCTAGAAATATAAAACCAGAGGCCAGGTGTGGTGCCTCACACCTGTAATTCCGGCACTTTGGGAAGCCAAGGTGGGCTGATCACTTGAACCCAGGAGATTAAGACCAGCCTGATCAATATGAAACCCTGTTTCTACAAAAAATACAAAAATTAACCCACCCAGCATGGTGATGCACACCTGTGGTCCCAGCCTCTTAGGAGACAGGTGGGAGGATCGCTTGAGCCCGGGAGGCAGAGGCTGCAGTGAGCCATGACCATGCCACTGCACTCCAGTCCCAGCAAAAGAGTGAAACTCCATCTCCAGGAAAAAAAAAAAAAAAAAAAAAAAGGGAAATTAAAACCAGTAAAACTTTTCAGTGTGTGGGGCTTTAAACTTGTGTATCAGACAGGGGAAATGTGCTGGCCTCTTGAGGCAAATGGAGCCAAACCCTTGGATAGGTCTTTATTTAACTGTTACAGCCTTTCACTAACTTTGACTATTCACTGCTGCCATATGGAAGGGAAAGTAAATTGAGTAAGTGGAAATGATATATTGGCACTTACTAAAAATAGGATCTTTTCTCCCTAAAAAACTAGAAATAATTATATAAAAATTTATCGTTATGAGTTTACATGCCACATATGTATCACGAAATCCACTGCTGATTGTTCTTCATGGCTGACTACACTGGTTCATGAATTGACATATCTTCTGGGTCTCTAGTGTGCAAATCCCAGGAAGGACAAGGAGAAAGCTCATTGTATTCTAGAGAATTGTAGTACACTTGGTAAGGATTGCCTGTATAAGGACATGTGCTTTCTCAATGTCTTTTCTTTTTTTGGCTCACTTAACAAGTTAGACATTTTATATATATTAGTTAACCTTCACACAACCACAAAGTGTAATTATTGTTCCCATTTTACAGATAGACCAAAGTGACTCAGATATATTAAATAACCTGCCGAAGGGCATGCAACTGGTAACTGGTAGAAATCCTATTGGAACCCAAGTTTCCACCCTCCCCGACCAGTACTGTGAGCTTTCATAAACTCTTCAGTAAGAGTCTGCAGTGAGAGAAACTTATGCCTATGGTGGTAAAGCATACTCTTACTGTGGACTGAGGAGCAAGAAATTTACACCATAAGGTGTGAGAGGAAAATTTGACTGATTTCCTAATTGCTGTATGTTTTATTTGTATCCCAAGCACATGCCAAATTTTGATCAATTTGATAAATCTCATAATACCTCATACAATGGAAATGCATGCCAACCTTAATTTGACCACCAATATACAAAAAGTCAACTAGATTTCTGAATTTATTAGAAAACAATATGCTGTTTGGATCACTAGATATTGACATCCTTTGTTTTTTTTTATTATTATTATTATTATTATTATACTTTAAGTTCTAGGGTACATGTGCATAACGTGCAGGTTTGTTACATATGTATACTTATGCCATGTTGGTGTGCTGCACCCATCAACTCGTCAGCACCCATCAATTCATCATTTATATCTTGTATAACTCCCCAATGCAAGCCCTCCCTCCTC
>NW_016804517.1:1003985-1071500 GCF_001698545.2 Rhinopithecus bieti
TGAAGTCCTTGCCCATGCCTATGTCCTGAATGGTACTACCTAGATTTTCTTCTAGGGTTTTTATGGTATTAGGTCTAACATTTAAGTCTCTAATCCATCTTGAATTAATCTTCGTATAAGGAGTAAGGAAAGGATCCAGTTTCAGCTTTCTACTTATGGCTAGCCAATTTTCCCAGCACCATTTATTAAATAGGGAATCCTTTCCCCATTTCTTGTTTCTCTCAGGTTTTGTTTTTTTTCTCTCTCTGGGATCAAGAAACAATTTGAACAAGTCAAAGCTGTTGACTTGGTATTCTGCTTATTAGCACCTTAAAATACTTATCCACCTCCTAGTTTACAGTGCAAGTCAGAAGGAAATTAAATGACCTTTCACATTGAAGGTGATAGTTGACATAACTGAATGAATATCTACCGTGTTTGTAACTCTTTTCTGTTTGTTGCATTTGTCCTCTCTTCATCCCTTCCTTTTTCTGTCTTCCTTTAGTTTTGAACAATTTATGATTCTATTTTATCTCTTAGCATGCCAGTTATTCTCTTTACAAATTTTTAAATGGTTGCGCTAGAGTTTACAATATAAACTTTTTTCCAAATACAAGCCTGCCTTCAAGTGTAGTGTAGACATTTTATAACAACATATTCCCAAATTTTCTCATTTCTGCCCTTAGAACATTGCTGTCATTCATTTCACTTATCCGTATGGTATAATCTTTCAATACATTATGATATTTATTACTTTGAACAAGCAATTACCTTACAGATCAATTAAGAACAATTAAAGATTTTGTTCATCTTCACTTATTCTCTGATGCTCTTCTTATGTAGTTCAATCTTCTAACTGACATAATTTTCATTTTGCCTGAAGAACTTCCCATTTCTTGCAGGGCAGGTTGGCTGGCTTTTTTCTTTCAACACTTTAAATATTTCATTCCACTTTCTTCTGGCTTAACTAGTTTCTCATAAGAAGTCTGCCATAATTTTGTTCTTTTCTTCTATAGGTAGTATGTTTTTTTCTCTGGCTTCTTTCAAAAATTTCTCTTTATCTTTGCCTTTCTACAGATTTAAGATGAAATGCATAGGTGTAGATTTTGGGGGGAGGGGTATTTATTTTGGTGTTCTCTGAGCTTCCTGGGTCTGTGGTTTGGTGTCTGTCATTAATTTTGAAAAGCTGTCAGCCATTATTACTTCTTTCTTCTCTGTTTTCCCTTTCTTTTATTTCTGATACTCCCATCATGATAAGTTACATATTTTGAAATTGTTCCACAGTTCTTGGATGTTTGCCTCCCACTTTTTTCAGTCTGATAGGTTTCTATTGACACATCTTCAAGCTCACTGATACTACTCTCCTTGGCCATGCTTGTTCTAATGATGAGCCTATCAAAGGCATTCTTCATTTCTGTTACAATATTGACTATTTCTAGCAGTTGCTTTTGGTTCTTAGCTCCAGATTCTTCTGCTATATTTTTGGCCTTCCCTTTTGACTTGGGCTTTGCTAAATAGTCCTCCTCAGAGAGGGTCTGTGTCTTGTATCTGTTTTAACTGTAATCCACTGTTTTTCTTGTTGGAGCTCTATTGGTGTGGTGGTTAGATGTTGGATAGGGGGAGAGTTTAACCACCTGATTGAATCTCAGTTTTTCAAGACTTTTTTTGTTGATACATAATATGGGCTACATGTAATGTATTGCTGCATGCATAGAATGAGTAATGATCAAGTCAGGGTATTCAGGATATCTATCCCTTCAAGTGTTTATTATTTCTGTGTCTTGGGAACATTTCAAGTCCTCTTTTCTAGCTGTTTTGAAATATATATTATTGTTAACCATAATCACCCTATAAACATTAGAATTTATTCCTTCTATCTAACTGTATCTTTGTACCCGTTAACCAAACGGTCTTCACCCCACTTACCCTTCCTTGCCTCTGGTATCCATTTTTCTCTCTATCTTCAAAAGAGCAACTCCTTTAGCTGCCACTAATGAGTGAGAACATGCGATATTTGTATTTTGGTGTCTGACTTATTTAACATAATGATCTCCAGTTCCATCCATTGCAGCAAATGACATCATTTCATTCCTTTCTGTGGCCAAATAGTATTCCAGTGTGTATATATACCACATCTTCTTTAAACATTTGTCCATTTATGAATACTGAGGCTGAGTCTATGTTGTTGCTATTGTGAATAGTGCTCCAATAAACACATCAGTGCAGGTATCTTTTTCATGTAGTGGGATTGGTGGATCATATAGTTTTTTTTTTTTTTTTTTTTTTTTTTTTTTTTTTTTTTTTTTTTTTTTTTTTTTTTTGGTCTTTTTCAGTAATAGTCATTCTAACTGTGGTAAGATGATTAGCGATGTTGAGCATTTTTTCATATACCTGTTGGCCATTGTATGTCTTCTCCTTTGAGAAATCTCAATTCCTGTCCTTTGCCCACCCCCCTTTTTTTATTTTATATACTTTAAGTTCTAGGGTACATGTGCACAATGTGCAGGTTTGTTACATATGTATACATGTGCCATGTTGGTGTGCTGTACCCATTAACTCGTCATTTACACTAGGTATATCTCCTAATGCTATCCCTCCTCCCTGCCCCCTCCCCACAATAGGCCCCGGTGTGTGATGTTCCCCTTCCTGTGTCCAAGTGATCTCAATGATTTTTTTTTTTTTTTTTTTTTTACTGTTCAGTTGTCTGCGTTCCCTGTATTTTCTGAATGTTAGTCTCTTGTTGGATGACTAGTTCGCAAATATTTGTCTCCCATTTAGCAGGTGGAGTCTTCACTCTGTTGATTGTTTCCTTTGCTATGCAGAGCCTTTTAGTTTGATATAGTCCCATTTGTCTGTTTGTGTTTTTGTTATCTGAGCTTTTGAGGTCTTAGCTATAAAATTGGATGTTTAAGTCTTTAATCCATCTTGAGTTTGTTTTTGTATACAGTTAAAGATACAGGTCCAGTTCCATTCTTCTGCGTGTGGATATCCGATTTCCCAGCACCATTTACTGAGGAAGGTGTCCCTTCCCCACTGTATGTTTTTCACACATTTGTAGAAAATTAGCTGTCTCTAAATATGGGGATTTATTTCTAGATTCTCTATTTCATTACATTGGTCCATATGTCTGTTATTATATCCATGTCATGTTGTTTTGGTTACTATATCCTTGTAATGTATACTGAAATCAGATAATATAATGCCTTCAGTTTTGTTCTTTTTGCTCAGAATTGCTTTGGCTATTCAGGCTCTATTTTGGTTTCATATGAATTTTAGGATTGTTCTTTCTATTACTGTGAAAAATGACATTGGTATTTTGATAGGGATTACATTGAATCTGCAAATTGCTTTGAGTTAATATCATTTTAATGGTATTAATTCTTCTGATCCATAAGCATGGGATGTCTTTTCATATTTTTGTATTCTGCTCAATTTCTTACATCAGAGATTTGTAGTTTTTCTTGTAAAGATATTTTACCTCCTTAGATAAATTTATTCCTAGGTATTTCATTTACTTTTTTAGCTATTGTAAATGGAATTGCCTTCTTGATTTCTTTCTCAACTAGTTCATTATTGGTATGAACTAGTTATTGACTTTTGTATGTTGATTTTGTATCCTGTAAGTACTGAAATTGTCAGATTTAAGAGTTTGTTGTCTTTAGGTTATTCTAGATATAAGATCATATCATCAGAAAAGAGGGACAAATTGACTTCCTCTTTTCCAATTTGAATGCCTTTTATTTCTTTTGCCTGATTGCTGGGACTCCCAATACCATGTTGAATAAGAGTGAAGAAAATGGGCATCCTTGTTTTGTTCCAGTTCTTAGAGGAAAGGCTTTTCCCCATTCAGTATGATGTTAGCTGTGGATTTGTCATATATGGCCTTTATTATGTTGAGGTATGTTCATTCTATGCTCGGTGTTTAGAATTTGTATGATTAAGGGATGTTGAATTGTATCAAACACTGTTTCTGCATCTATTGGCATGATCATATGGTTTTTGTTTTTCCTTTTGTCACTGTGATGTATCCTGTTTATTGATTTGCATATGTTGGACCATCTTTGCATCTGTGAAATAAATCCCACTTGATCATGGTGTATTATCTTTTTGATATACTATTGGATTCAGTTTGCTGATATTTTGTTGAGGATTTTTGCATCAACGATCATCAGGGATACTGGCCTCTAGTTTTTCTTTTTTTCTTGCATCTTTGTCTGGTTTTAGTATCAGGGTAATGCTGGCCTCATAGAATGAGTTGGGGAGAATTCCCTCCTCTTTAATTTTTCAGAATAGTTTGAGGATTGTTGTTAATTTTCCTTGGTAAATTTGGTAGAATTCCACAATGAAACTGTTCAGTTCTGGGCCTTTCTTTGTTGGCAGACCTTTTATTACTGATTCAGTCTCATTACTTCTTTTTTGGTCTGTTCAGGTTTTTCATTTTTTAATGATTCAGTCACAATAGGTTGTATGTGCTCAGAAATGTATCCATTTCTTCTAGGTTTTCTAGTGTGTTAGTATGGAGTGGTTCATAATAATCTCTGATGATCTTTTTAATTTCTGTGGTGTCAGTTATAATGTCTCTTTTTCCATTTCTAATTTTGTTTATTTTGATCTTTTCTCTTGGTTAGTTTAGCAAATGGTTTGATTTTGTTTACCTTTTCAAAAAACCAACTTTTGTTTTACTGAATTTTTGTGTTAGTTTTTTTTAGGGGGATGAATTCTATTCTTCTTAGATCTGCTCTGATCTTCATAATTTATTTCATACTACTAATTTTGGGTTTGGTTTCTTCTTGCTTTAGTAGTTCCCTGAGGTGCATCATTAGACTGTTTATTTTAAATCTTTCTACTTTTTTGCTGTAGGTGTTTATTGCTATACATTTCCCGGTTAGCCCTTTTTTTGCTGTATATCATAAGCTTTGATATGTTGCGTCTCAATTCTCATTTGTTCCAAGAATTTTTAAAAATTTGCTCCTTAATTCCTTCCTTGACCCAAAGGTCATTTAAGAGCATGTTGTTTATTTTCTATGTATTTGTACAATTTCCAAAGTTTCTTTTGTTATTAATTTCTAGTCTTATTTCATTGTGATCTGAAAAGACTCTTGATATGATTTCAATGTTTTAAAATTTGTTGAGACTTGTTTTTTGTCCTACATATGGCCTGTTCTGGGGAGTGTTCCATATGCTGATGAGAAGAATATGTGTTCTATACCTGTTAAATGAAGTGTTCTGTTAAATGAAAAATCTTAGGTTCATTTGTTTGAATGTGGTTTAAATCCAAAGTTTCCTTGCTAATTTTCTGTCTAAATGATCTGTCTAATGCTGAGAGTCACATCCCCAAATATTATTGCATTAGATTTTATTCCTTTAGATCTAATAATATTTGCTTCATATATCTGAGTACTCTGGTCCTGGGTGCATATGTTTAGAATTGTTATATCCTCTTGCTAAATTGTAAAATATGGTAAATAGTTACAAAGAAGGTCATTACATAATGATAAAGGGATTGGCCTTTTGGTTTCTATTTGCATGGAATATCTTCTTCCATTCCTTTACTTTTAGTCTATATGTGTCTTTACATTAAAGTGAGTTTCTTGTAGGCCGCATATAGTTGTGTCTTGTTTTTCAAATCATTCAGCCAGTCTATGTCTTTTAACTGCAGAGTTTAATCATTTTCATTTGAGGTTGTTATTGATGTGTGAGGGCTTATTCTTGTCATTTTATTCATTAATTTTGGTAGTTTTGTCTTTTGTTTCTTTCTTATTCCTTATCATTGTGGCTTGGTGGTTTTCTGCAGTGGTAATATTTGAGCTCTTTCTCTTCCTCATTTCTCTTCCTCATTTATGTGTTAAGACTCTACCAGTGAGTCTTATACTTCTGTGTGTTTTCATGATGGTGGGTATTGTCTTTTTGTTTTCACATGTAGGACTCACTTAAGCATTTCTTGTAGGATCACCCTAGTGAATTCCCTCCACTATGTTTGTCTGGGGAAGACTTCATTTATGAAGGATAGCTGTGCTAGGTATAGTTTCCTTTGTTGACAATTTTTTTCTTTTAGCACATGCATTATTTTCAATCTCTCCTGGACTAGAAGGTTTCTGCTGAGAAATCTGCTGTTAATTTGATGGGGATTCCCTTGTAAGTGGCTAAAAGCTTTTCCTCTTGCTGTTTTTAGAATTCTCTCTTTGACTTTTGACAGTTTTATTATAATGTGCCATGGAGAAGACCTTTTTGAATGATAATATCTATATAGGGATCTCGGAGTTTCCTGTATATGGCTGTCTAAATCTCTTGCTAGAGTTGGAAAGTTTTCAGCTATTATTTCATTAAGGACATTATCTAACCCTTTCATTTGTTCTTCACCTTCTGGAACACGAAAATTTGAATCCTTGGTTGCTTTATGGTGTCCCGTATGTCACATAGGCTTTGTTCATTCTTTTAAATTTTTCTCTTTATTTTGCCTGACTGGTTATTTCAAAAGACGCTGTCTTTATGTTCTGAAATGTTTTTCTCTTTATTTTTGCCTGACTGGGTTATTTCAGAAGACCTGTCTTTATGTCTGAAATGTTTTCTTCTGCTTGATTTAGCCTATTGTTGGAGCTTTCAAATTTTGTATTTCATTCATTGAATTCCTCAGTTCCAGAATTTCTGTTTGGTTATTTTTTATGATATCTATCTCTTTGATAAATTTCTCTTTCATATCCTGAATCCTGAATTGTTTTTCTGATTGCTTTGTTTTGCTTTTTGAGTTATTTTGTATCTCACTGAGCTTCTTTAGTATCATTTTGAATTTTTTAATCTGGGATTTTATACTTTTTTTGTTGGAATCTGTTGCTGCAGAATTATTGTGTTCCTCTGGAGGTGTCATATTTCATTGCCTTTTTATGCTGCTTCTATCCTCACATTGGTATCTGTGCATCTGGTGTGACAGTCACTTCTTAAAATTGCATTTGCCTTTTAGTTGGGAATGACTTTTTCCTGAAGGTGTATCTATAGTATTGGTTGAGTAGGGCACTTTGGCTTTGATTCTGGGTATGTGCAGTAGTATAATCTCTGTATAATTTATTTGGCTATAAACACCACCAGTAATGTCTGATTTACTCAGTGGTTTAGAATACTGTTAGTGAAGGCTGTAGTAAAGTTTTGCTGGAGACAGGGACAGCAGTTGAACTTGCACTTAGGCCCCAGTGGTGGCAGCAGCACGCCAAGCATGCCTATCCTTGCAGGGCAGCATATGTTGACCCTGGTGTTAATGGGTCCAGGTGGGCTGATTCTTGGACCTCCACAGGTGGCCATCTCAGGTGCCAGCAGTTGCAGAAGTGGGCCAGGTGCCTGGGCAGCAGGCGTGGAATGGGCAATGGCAGTAGCAGTGGTGAGACAATCCTCTGACTTCCAAGCAGCCTGCACTGGTGGTGCTGGTGGCTGCAATGGGCAGGGTAGGCCCGTCTCCATGCCTTTAGGTGGCATTTAGTGATGCATACCATCTGTGGTATTAGCAGCAGATTGAGTGGACCTATCCTCAAGAGCCTGGAAGGAATGCTTAGATGCCAACAATGGTTGATGGGGCAGGGGAATCCCAGGCCCCTAGATGTTGTGCTTGGGCATGGGGGTGGGTAGATCCAGGCTAAGTGTCCCTGTTCTCAGGCCCCCAGTGGTGTGTGTAGTAACTGGGTACGGTAGGCAGGGGCAGGGCAATCAATCACCAGGCTCTTGGAGGAATGCTTAGGTTGCAGTGCCAACAGTTGTGCTGTGGCTCTGCTCCTGGAGAGGGGAGGGTTGCTTTCAGTGGCAGTAGAAGAAGCATAAACAGGCAGCTAAGGAGCACACTCTTTGGCCACAGTTGGCAGCCGTATAAACAGAGTAGGCTTTCCTCAGGGCAGTTTTAAATGCATGGTGGCCCTGCTACTGGGGGTGGTGGGGTCGCTGCCTATGGTTCATACTTTGGCCCTGGAAGTGCCAGACAGCAGCAGCTCCCTGCTGTGTATGTGGGATGTCAATGGGGCTCCAGGGATGTGAAGATGCAGGGGATGTTGGGCCCCAGGGCATTCTGGTGGAGACTGGGCTCTCAAAATAGTGCTTTGATATAGCTGCTTAGTACTGGAAGTGGGCATGGGACCTGGTGTGAGCTTCCTTTCTGGAGCAATTCCATCAAGAAATCTCCAGGTAGCTCCCTATATTAGTCTCGGGGCCTTGTGGATTGAAGGGCTATCCTGTGGCAAGAATTGCAGGAGTCTGCGGTGGGAATGTGAACTGCTGGGAGTCACTCAGTTTCTCTTTCACCACAGTTGGGAGATTCTTCAGGCCCCCAGCTGAGCATGCTGCCACACTTCCTTCTCCTCCCTTGCCTTATATGTTTCCTGTCACTTCTCTGTTGAACTCCAGTGTTCTCTCATAGGTGACCTATCCAAAGTATGATTACTTACTCACTATTTTGGTTCTTCTTTGTTGGGGAGGCAAATACCAGCTGCCTCTGGTCAGCCATCTTAAAGCCATGCCATGAATCTGTCTTTTAGTGGGTCTGTTTCTCTAGGCTTGACCTTTGTGAGTATGGTAGTAAGCCCACTCCTCTTATCCTCTACTCTACATAAATTCCATAACTACAGCATTCTTTGTCTGCTTCCTTGAAGCCTTAACCCCTGCTGACTGTGTTTTCTCCCTAAGTCAGATGGGAAGGCTAGAAAGGGCTAGAGAACAAGGAGCAGCCTCCAACAATTTGTCAGTTACCATGTAGATGTTCTTAGATGGTTCTGGTGGCTTCCACTCCATGTAAGCAGATCTTGGCCTTGACTCTGAATGCAACTGTCTCTCCAGATTTTGGAACAGTGGTTGTACCTATGACCTCATTTCTGTGATGGTTCCAAAAAAACTTATTTTGCAGTTTGTTCAGCTTCTTCCTATTGTAAGGATGATAGTGGTAACTCTCAAGCTCTTTAAATGTTGAAGCTGAAACCAGAAGACCTTGGTGACACAGTTTGCATGGTCAAATAAATTTGGGAAAAAATAAGCAGTTATTGGCAGAGTATCCTTAATGACCAGGTACACAAATGTATGTCCTAACAAAGTTGAACTATAAGGCGTTATCAGTTTGCTTTAATGACTTCCAACTCTCAACACAAAAGATGTCCAGAAGAACATGAAAAAAATTAGCATTGAAGTAGAAAATGGAGGGGCTTCATTCTCATTATATTGTTAACTTTGAGGCTATTCTCTAGGTTTCTTAGCTGTAAGACTTGTCAGAGCCATTAATGTGCTAATGTGCATTGTGACTCTCCTGGAGAGGACCCAGGATGCAGCTGTATGCAAGTCCAAGTGTCTAATGGACAACTATTAATTTACACAAGGCAGTTTCAGCTATACTGCTCTATGAAAATGCATGTTCTTGAAATAACTTTATCAGGGAAAAAAACAATACCTCTCAAGGGAGCAAGTTGAAAATGGAGCCCCAATATACCTTGTAACAATGATGGGTGCCATGAATATAGGCTGAAGTGTAGTAACATATGTCAAAAAGGGCAAGTTCCATCCTCTGAGGTAGCTTCCTTTGTGGTGGGGTTCTTAGCTCTGCAAACAGCCAGATATTTGGGGATGCCTATGGCAATGTTATTTTTATTTTTACTTCAGAGTACATCAGAGTGTTTTGTGGGCATTTCAATTTCTGGGTGTCAGTTTTGATCTTTCCTTCTGAATTGTAAAAAGACAGAAATGGATCTGCCTGTTTAATTGGCATGGAATATCTCTGGTACAGAATCAAAATATAAGTCATCATGCTGAGGTGCTGCATTTTTATCGGACACTCAGTTGTAACTCTTATAACCCATACGGAATACTATGAAGGATAGCTTCCAGTCGCATCCTCCAAGATATTCTGTACCACCACCACCACCACACCAACCATCCCAAGCAGGTCAGAACATCAAGTGTGGCTCTTTTTAATAGTCATTGAATAATAATCCATCTTTTAAATGAAACAAACCAACAAAATCTCATTGAAGAGGGTCCATATGTTTACTACATACTATATTACACCACATAGGCAGAGATTTTTCTTAGCCTTCATATGAAGTAGAATTGAATTTCTTCTCTGCAACGGATTCTCATGGACATTAAATTTTATACTGATTATGTTGTGTTTTTTACTTTGGCGTTTGGGAAGCTGAGTCTAATTTATTGTCCATTCTTAACAACTGTACCGAATTTTAGTGTATGTATTTGTGCTCTTGGTATTATCTTTTTTTTTTTCTTCTATTTTTCTCTTTTGCACCAATTTCTTTCTATTAGTCTTTGTTTAATAAAAAATCTTTTGTGGAAATAAGTTGAGGTCAACTCTATACTGATGTGTAATTCATGTCTCAGAAACTGTCAAGCATTTTGATGGATCGGATATTCACTCTCACTAGTTCTCTGTGGATTGTCCCTGCATGAGTGATAAGGGTCTCCATTGTGATGATGGATTGGAACATGGCACTACTTCTTAGCTCTGTGATACCCCAATCACACCAGGCTTTTCTTGGAAGGTTGATTGATAGTGAGAAGTAGAACATTATTTTGTGGTTTGTGGGTTTTCTTTCAAGGTGATAAATTTAAAATCTGGTTAGTGGCTAACTAAAAAAAATCTTTGACATCACATGATGGAGCCGTAAGTATTGACTAGCTCCAAGCATGACACTTTACCAGTAGCCTTTAGCATCCCCTTGTGGCTAACTTTGTAGAGCACTTTAAATATACCTCTTCATTGGTTTTTGATGGCTATGGATGGTTCTGCTGTTTTTCTTTTGGAGGGTGGAGTGGTTGTAATCTTTGATTTTTGCTTCCTAATCCTTGTGTTAGTTTGCCTCACAGGCCCTTGGGATTTCACAAATTATCATCAGTTGCATTCTTGGGTAATAAAGGAACAAAAATGGGCTGACAATAAGGAATGCCCAAGATTGAGGCTGACCACAGAACTCTGTGAATTTCAAAGCTAATCTTTCATTCAATCACTTATACATTAATCATTCCCTCTTCTCCTCACCTCCCTCTATTCATTCAACAAATATTTTTTGTGTTAGCACTGGGAGCTGGTGTCAAACAAAGTAGACAAGGGTGCCTGCCTTCATAAAAACTTATAGTCTGGGCTATTTTCAAAGGATGGTAAAGTAAATCTCAATCAATGAGGACTCTACCAAATCAGATTGTTTGGATTTTAAGAAAAGAAACTATGAGAAATACAAATAGATAGATGAAATTATTTCCTCCTTAAAAGCAGTTTCTCTCAGAAATGCCATTGGCTTGCTCTTGAACTTTGACACCTTGTATATGTTTATGTATATGTCTTTAGCATTGGATGAAGAGCATTAATATTCAGACATTGAAGTCTCTTCTAGTCATCAAGGAAATAATTAAATGCTTCCCTCTGCTCTGTTTCCAAAAGCATAAAATAGGTATTTTAGAAAGACTTTTCTGTCTGAAAAAGGTTTGCTGAATAAGCCCTATTTAAATTAGAAATTTCAATTACCCAGAATGTCTCATTAGCCCAAGTTTTTAATTGAGAATTTATGAGACTACCTGAAAGAAACTTCCAGATTAAGCCCAGATGAAGAGGGAGAAGTTAGGAGTCTAATGAGTTAGTGGTTCAATGTGTCTAGTTTCACTATGAGATTTTTCTGCTTCAATATTGTTCCTTTGCAGTGCCTAGCACAGTGCTCAAAGCATGTTCTTAAAGTTGTTGAGTGACTTTTCGTAGGAGAGTCTCGAGAAGCATCCATAGAATTCCTACTTCTACTCCAGACTTCAGAAAAGCCTTCTCCAAAAAGACAAGTTAATAGCCTGGAAGTTGCATTCTGTGTTTGTCTAATGTCTATTAAAACTCAACCTTAGGAAGAAGCATAAACATAAGAATTTCCACCCTGAGATCTGTGGCCTGGCAATCTCCTAATCTAAAAACATGGGCCTCAAGGAAGGCATGGAGGTGATCCCTGACGTAAACCTAAAGCTCAGTTTCCCTTCAGTATCCATTTTCTACATAATTTAGTTCACTTTTCAATATTTTAGTTTCCTTCCTACTAGAACTCCTTCTTGTTCCATTTTCTCTTGATAGGTAAATCAGTAACCCAGATGTGTGGGGTAATTCTGACTAGGATGGGCAAAGACTATCCAAAATGCCATCTCGGTAGTTTGATGGAAAATTCCTTTTTGGGCAACTTCATGATTATCAAGACTTCTAGTACATTGGGAAATTTTAGACAAAGAGAAAATGAGGTTGTGAGAGATTTATCTCCAGCAGTCCTCGACTCCAGGTATAGGTGGCCCTCATGATTAGAAATAAGCCTGTAGCAAGAAAAATAGTTTGACAAAATCCCAGTGTTAAAGCAAAGCCCAAACTGCAGAGCTACTCCTGAATACTTTCTCTTTTTCTTGACTATTCTACTTGTCTGAGAGCAGCGTGCATACATCCCAAACTAGTGCCTGATAAAGAATCATCAGGGACATTGGTTAGTAACAAATATGATTTCTTAGAAGGAACCTCAGAACATCAAGAGAAAATGTCAGGTGCCTACAGTCTAAAATGCTTGGCCTATGTTATGGTGCATAATTCTTTGTCAAGTTATGGTGTGCAATATTCTCTATTTATTTAGTCAATTGCTTTTCTTTCATTCTTTTTGATGAGCCTTCTTTTGGATTGGATGACCCAAGATAGGTTCTGAAATAACTTGGGTTACCCAAAGCATTTTTCAGTGTGAGTATGAAATAGCAGTGATTGTTATTCCTGTAGACAATCCCAGTTTGCATTATTTCTAGCAAGAACTTCAACCAGTATAGTGCATGGATCTTTATTTCACACCTAGAGCTTTGTCCAACTCTTTTCTCATGGGCTTGAATCAAGTTGCGGTAGTGCTTGGAGAGGTATAATCACTTCCAAGTACAGACGGTCCCCGACTTAACAATAGTTTGACGTACAACTTTTCAACTTTACAATGATGTGAAAGTGATGCACATTCAACAGAAACCATACTTCAAGTACCCATACAACCATTCTGTTTTTTTCTTTCAGTACAGTAGTCAATCAATTACACGAGCTATTCAACACTTTATTATAAAATAGGCTTTGGGTTAGATTATTTTGCCCAACTGCAGGCTAAAGTAAGTGTTCTGAGCACATTTAAGGTAGGTTAGGTTAACCTATGTTTAGGACGTTAGGCATATTAAATGCATTTTCAATTTGCAATATTTTCAACTTACTATGAGTTTATCGGGACATGACCCCATCACAATCTGAGGGGCTTCTGTATAAACCCAGAGTAGTTTCTGAAAGGACACATATCATTCAGAATATTGATAGAGTTATCGAATCTCCTAGAGGCCTCCTGATCCTAGAAGCTGCTCTAGTTTACACCATCACAACTAGAAACCCTTAAAATCAGTGTTACCATTTATCGTTGTGCTGTTTGGGAATGAAATGTACTCTGCAGACCACAGTGGATTGTGCAGGTACCCACTTGTCTGGGAGATCCAGAAAGCCTTTGGGGAGTGAATAAGGGGGGCAATAACAAGTTCAAAGAAAATACTTCTGCTTGGGAAATGAGCTAGGCACCTTCTTTCTGTTCAACTTGTGTATTAGGCACTGAATAAAGGATCAATGAATATACATACTCTACTGTGTTACGAAGAATGAGAGTAATTACCCAGGGGAAAAAAGAAACTACAGAAGGAGATAGAGGAAGTATGGTGTATCCAAGAGGGCATGGACTGGGAATTCAGCTGTGTGTTCAAATCCCAACTCTGCTGTTTACAGGCATTATGCCCTACAGAAAATGACTAACTTACAGGTATTGTGCCCTACAGAAAATGACCATTTTCTTTTCAGAGCCTTAGTTTTCTTCTTGACAAATTAGGGACAATGTTATCTGTCTTATAGATAGATAGAGATCTATCTTGTAGCTTAATCTGGGGCAGTGATGGCCTGTGAGTACAGATTAAATGCACAGTAAATGACCACTGTTTTTATAGAGAGAGAAATGAAAAGGAGGCCCCTGTGGAGCCAAGAAAGAAGTCCCAGCTAATGGAAAGATGGGCCCCAGAGAGAGCGAGGCCAACTCGGTGGGAAACCAGGACAAGCCCAGACTCAACCTTTATTTGAACTTCTGTCCAAACATATTACGTCTTATAACCTTTGGTAACATAATTGTTCTAGCATTGTGCAAGCCTGACGTGCATGGACAATGGTTGTTGGAGTATTGATGGACTCTGAAATAGCGTGACACAGGATCTTGGAGGATGAGTACCCATACAGGGTAGCAATGAAACAGAAACACATGTGGTCACCATGATTTATTGGCACCTAAAGTCTGCTTCCTTTGCCAGCTCTGTGTCATCACAAGAAGGAAACGGTGGAGTTTGAATTGCTTTCTGCTGATAGTATTTAGCACCATGAGAAGAGGTTTCAGTCAGAGCACACTGCCTCTTATGCATTTTCTTTTTAATGAAGAGCCTGCGTCCATGAAAAGGCACATATCTGGTTTCCCTTTGGGGATGTGTAGAAATGCTCCTCGGTATGTAAGGAGGTTTTTTTGAGAAAAAACCTAAAATTAAGTAACAAAAATCATTTTTGGAACAGGTATGATTTGGCTGTTAAAATGTTTGTCTTGAAGGCTTCTCTAAAATCACTGGCTCTGAGTTTGGCCAGAGTCGCATCATTGCCAGGCCTATGAGAAGTGTGTTCATTACACACCTTTTTGGCCAAGGGAGCCTTCAGACCTCTGGCTGGCGTTTGGCTGTGACAGGGTCCCCTAGCAGCGGGTAACAGGTGAAGATATGTCAGCAACTTCTTTTTTCACAGCAGGCAACATTAGCAGCAACATTACAGCTGCTTCCATGAGCCTCATGGGCTTCATACCAGAGGCCAGCAGATGAATTTGTAGGTGTTTGCTAGCTCCAGTTCTCCATAGGCTGTAGGCATGAACATGTACAGCAAATGGCTTGAAAAGGAATTGTGTCCAACTAGTGCTGCTGGCACATGTCCCCTTTGGAAATGTCTCTGTGCCGGATCTGGGTGCACATTCCTGTGCTCATGAGCTGACACCAGAGGGATTGCTCGACAGGGCTTGCTCTTCCTTCCCATGCAGCTTACAGAGGACACTCTGAGCCCCTATGGGCAAGTGGCTGCCTAACGAAGTTTCCTCTGGGGCTCCTGGTTTCTGAGCACAGAGGCATGCAACTGCAGGAGGGCGGAGGAATTGAAGATAGGGAAATAGCCAGAAGATCTTGTCCCACAATCTCTGTACCAATTGCACCCAACACACAGTAAAAGTTGAGGAAAGAAAGAAAGGGAGAAAATGGTTCTTCCTCCAGGAGAGAAAAATGTCAATGTATTCAGCACACATAACCCCCACACACTATTAACATTCACTAAATATGAATTCAAACAAAAAGTCCCCCAAATTAGATGGGAAGGTATCTGAAATGTCACTTTAACACATTGCAAGTATGGAGAACTGGGACGATTTGGCTTCCTGCAGATCTGGGCTATCAACACTGGCTTAAATTCTCAAGATGTTCAGGGCTGAATCACCAATTAAAATCAGTATCAACAATGAATTTACCCAGGCCTTAGGAAATCTGTTTTCTTGTTGGAAACGAAGGGGGCCCAAATCCAAGTCTCTCTCGTTTGACAAAAATGATGAGACATTGATGGCAATCTTCCTACTGCTAAAAAGAGGTCAGAGCAGGAAAGGCAGCCAAATTCAATAGCAAAGCCTGCTGGTTTCTGTTCCGCTTTGGAGCAGAATTTCACAATGATAATCCATCTAACCACACCTCTTTTCTCCCAGTATTTTACTCTACTTACTTTGCCACATATCAAACTATCTATCTCTTTACCCATCTATCAATTAATCACATTTTTTGGATGCATTTCAAAGTAAACTGAAGATACATGTGCCCTTCTCCCTAAATCCTTTGGCGTGCATATCATAGACTAAAATTCAAAATTTGCTCACAGTCTATTTTTCTTTTGACATAGAATTTATAGATAATGAAATGCACAAATCTTAAGTGTATAGTTGCTGTTTTGACAAATGCGTGTGCCTGAGTAACTCAAACACTTCTCAAGATACGGAGAAAGTTCCCTATACCTCTTCTCACTCGATCCTGGCCAGCCTTCTGCTCCTCCACTCCCGTAGGTAAATATTCACTGTATTTACACTAGTTTTCTGCCATAGATTTTTTCCCCACCATGTATTTTTATATGTGTGTCTGTGTATATGTGTGTGTGGAGGGGGGGTGGGTGGATTTCTTTTCATGCTGCAGAATATTTTTCAGATTCATCGATGTTGTATTTCAGTAATTCATTCTTCTTTTATTAGGGAGCAGTATTCCACTGAATGAATGTACCACAGTTTGTTTATCTACTCTTCAATAGATTGACATTCGGACTGTTTATAAGTTTTGAATATTATGAATAAAGCAGCTTAGATCTTTGTATATGTTTTGTGTGTGTCTGTGCATGAGTGTGCTCACACATGTATATGTGTGTACGTATATACATTTTCACTTTTCATGGATAAATACCCAGGTGATGGATTGAAGGGTCACAGGATAGATGTACATTTAATTTTATAAGCAGTTATCAGACCTGCTTCTAGAAATTTTTCTTGCTTTTAAAATAATATCTACTGATGAAAACCCACTTCCTCTGAGCAATGTTGTGTCTAGATGTAATACATAGAACTTTTGTAGCTCTGGAGAATGGCTGACACATGGAAAGGACCTGGATCATTAATGATATCATTGGATGCTGAAATAACCAACTCTGGGGCTATTCTCTTTGGAATTTCTGTTTCTTGAGTTAACATTTTCCTTAGTTTTATGCCAGTTTGAGTCAGAGATCCTTTTCCTTTTTAATTTTACAGAGTAAAATTGTTTTTATAAATTTTACCAAAGTTTTACATATATACAGAAAAGCACATAGAGATTAATCTTCACAGACTGAATATACCTGAGTAGCTGGCCTCCAGGTGAAGAAATACAATGCTGCTGGCACCAGGGTGGCCTTGAGGAAGTGAGACTATAGCTCACACATCACAAAAATTAGAAATGAGAAAATAAAATTAGAAGCTTGGACGGGTTCGTTAGTGAATTCTACCAAGTATTTAAGGAGGAAATTAACCCAATTTTCTACAAAAATGAAATTAGACCTCCCTCACTCTTGCTCAAATATTCTTTCTTTCCCCTGGCTTCTCTCCGTCCTCCAAACCTGTCGTGCAGCCACACTGTCAATACAGGTCTGCACACTGCATTCAGCAAGGGAAAAGTCCAATACTTAGCTAAAACAGTAATCACTGAATTTTCCTTAAGTTATTCTGGATTCAGGGTTGAGGGAAGTTGGGAAGGAGGGGCCACTATGATAAAGTAACCCTGCAAAGTGCTTACTGTCCCCACTGAAGCTGTTGGAAAACTAAGGGGTCAGAGAATAAGTTATGTCACTTAGGCTGGCCAAATGACTTTGGACACTCAGCTATTTGAACCTCAGATATTATTTTCTTTGTAAAATGAGTAGAATAATAGTAGCCACTTTATAGGATTGTCTTTTGGGATGGAGTGCAAAGGTCTTAAATGTATTGTGGGGGCAGTAGATAGCAAGGACCGTGTTCTGGTTCGTGGGATAATTTCTTTCTGGTTTCCACTCTAAGCAGGAGGTGATTCTTCCTACCAAACACAGTCATCTGAAAGATCGAAAGACTGAAAAGACTGAAAATGACTGGCAGCACAGGGGCAGACCCAAATGGAGCCACTTGCTAAAGGATGAAGATAGAGCTGCCTGTAACCTTTAGCTGTCTAAGGAGAGAGGGGTTAAGGCAGCAACTGGCCTTGTGCAGCATTTATTGGAGGAAAGCAAATTCTTGTCTATAAATCAATCAAGTCACTAAGAACTCCAATTAGAGCAAACTTTGAGCAATCATATGGAGCAAACATGGAGTGAGAATAATCTACACATGCTATTTTTGACTTTTGGTATAAGACACACTGCCCCTGAGAAGTCCTCATGTGAAAAAAAATATGGTGGTGATGGGCGGTCATAGACAGCAATTAGCCAACTGAAGACAAATAAGAATTTGGAGTGGATCAGAAAAGATTCAGTGGCAGTTGTATCTGTAAACTGATCTTTACACTTACTTAAATTAATTGGATATTAAATTGTATTTCAGTATTTCCCAAAATTTATCTATTAGTGTACAACTAACATGATTTTTCCCCATAACTATTTACCACTTGTACTATTATTTAATTAATGTTTTCTTTAAGTGACTTCATTAAAATTGCTTTAGTCTTACTCTATATATTGTATATTTCTAATTCACAATGAAATCAATATGTAACAATTAAAAAATATGTACTCTGTACTACCTAAAAGCCTATCACCTTTTGGGAAATACTTTTGTCTATTATGGTCTTTACAGATATTAGATTATGGTCAACTAATTTTAGTAAGTCATTTTTATAAGGTCTTGAATTAAAAATCCCATTTTGCAGATACCCAAGGCTTGATTCTCTTTGTCCAGACTTACTTCTGTCACACTCTTCTCCATATTAGAAAATGTCAATGCCCTTCTGTCAGTACTAGAATCCAAAAAGCTTTGGAATAATTCTTGATCCCTATTTCTCTCTTATAGTTTAAAACCAACAGGAAATCTTTCAAAATGTATTCATAGTGTGACACTTCACATCATCTCCACTTCTAGCCTTCTAGTCTCAGTCTCTTGCTTAGATATTGCAAATGCCCCTAAATTAGACTTATTGCTTCTGACCTTGACCCTCTGTACTGTGTGATCTGCACAGAATCTAGGTGATATATAACAGAATACGTTTCCTAAAGTCAGATTATTCTACTGTCCTGCTTGAAAATCTCTCATGACTTCCCATCTCACTGGGAGCAGATCTAGTCCTCACATTGCTCTCTAAAGCCTTTCCAGACTTTCAATCCCTGTACCTCTACCTTGCACGTTTTGACCCCATACCCTACTGCTCCTTCTTTTTTTCTCTCTGCTCAAGTCACCCTAGCCATTTTCTGTTCCTTCAATCCATCAGTCTTCTCTGGGGACCTTTATACTTGCCACTCCTTTTTCCTGGAATACTTTTTCCCCAGGCAGAACCATGACTTAATACTCTCTTCCCAATTCCTTCAGGTGTCTATTGGGATATCACCTTTTAAGGAGAACCTCTCTGATTATGCTACATAAAACAACTTTTCTACCTATTGTCTTGCTTTCTTCTTCTTAGCACTTATAACATTAAACTTAGTTTTATTTTTGGTTTATCCCCCTCCAGTTAGAATGGAAGCACCATGAAAAGGACACTGTTTTGTTCATTACTCTTATCACTGTGGCCTAAAAAAAAGTGCCTGGCAAATAGTAGGCACTTAGTAAAAACATGAATAAATACCAGATCAGATAAATGCTACCTGCCCATCACAGTCAAGATTCTGTTGCCCAGAAAGAGAAAAACCAGCTAGTGAGCACTACCTTCTTGCAGCCTCTGCCTCTCCATCTCACAGTTACAGATATGCCTCATGTTATATGAATACCATTCTTATCACTCAACAAATGTTCATCGAAGGCCTATTATATAAGGTTCTACAAACAGTTATAGTGAAATAAAAGGAGCTTGACTCCAGGTGAAATAGGACAACTCATTATATTTAAAAAAAACCGTTCAAGACCAGAATTTAAAGGATGGGAAAACTCAGATCGTGGTCAGAAAATGTTTCCTGCAAAACATGAACCCTTGTCTTGGGACCTAAAGGAGGGTATTGTATTCTAATTGCCTCTTACTACAAAAAATCTCCCTCAAACACAGTGGCTTAAAACAACAATCCTTTTATTATAGCTCATGACTTTGTAGGTAGGAATCTGAACAGAGCTCAGCTGAGTGACACTTTTATTCTATGTAGCATTGATGAGTTCGCTCCAAGGTATTCAGGTGGTGGATGGACCAGTTTGGAAAGGTCCATGGCTGCTTCATTCACATATCTGATACCTTGGTGAGTTTGACTGGAAGTATGAGCATAGCTAGAACAGTGACCAAAGCTATGTGGTCTCTCTAGTGTGGGAGCTTCTGAATTTCTAGAGTTCTTAAGTGGTGAAGATTTATAAGAGTAAATTTTCCAGGAAACGGAGGAAGCTGCAAGGCCATGTGTGACCCAGCCTCAAGAGTCACATGACATCATTTTCACATTCTCTATTGACAGTTACAAACCTGTTCAGATTGAAGTGGAAAGGACACAGATCCCCACCTCTCGATAGATGGAGGGTCAAAGGATTTGCAGCCATGTTTTTCAGACTGCCTCAGAATCAAGATAAGATTCAGTTAAGAGGAGGGTTGTTGGGAAAGTGTTTAGGGGGAGAATAAAAGTTAGAGCAGAGATAGGAAAGTACAGATACATTCAAGAACCATAAAGATTGGGAGGTTGAGGCAGGAGGATGGCTTGAGTCCAAGACTTTGAGGTTACAGTGAGTTTTGATTGTGCCACTGAACTACAGTCAGAGTGAGACAGCAGAGGAGCAAAAAAGAAAACAAGAACCATAAAGAGACCTGTGCATCTGGAATGAGACAATGACCAGGAGAGGTGTGAGAGTCAAATATTAAGCGAAAGGTTTGGTTGGGTTAGGGTGAATATGAATACCTGGTGATATAGTGTGGATGCTTGTCCCCTCAAAATCTCATGTTGAAATTTTATCCCCATTGTTGGAGGTGAGGCCTGGTGGGAGGTGACTGAGTCAAGGGGCGGATTCCTCATGAATAGCTTGGTGGCCTCCACGGTAATGAGTGAGTTTTTGTTCTATTTACATGGTTGTTTAAAAGGACATGATATCCTTTCCCTTTCTCTCCATCTCTTGCTCCCTACCTTACCATGTGACACATTAGCTCTGTTTCCCCTTCTGCCATGATTGGAAGCTTCCTGAGGCCTCATCAAAAGTAGATCCTAGTGCCCTGCTTTCTATAAAGCCTGCAGGACCTTGAACCAAATGAACCTCTTTTCTTTGTAAATTATCCAGCCTCAGGTATTCCTTTATAGCAATGGAAAATGGACTAAGACACCTAGTTAAGGATTCTAGTCTTTATATACAAGTGGTATCCAAACTGTTTTGCTTACATGGCCCTAAAATAATTTTGAAAAGCACATTTTTAGATTGGCATTCATTTCCTTCCCATAAGTTAAAAGTAATTGCAAAGGTCAGCAACTCTCCTCCATGTGGTTATTCATTTTGATGGAGGCTTTTCATTTTCTTCCTCCCATATCTCCAAGGTCATGGTGGATCTCTTCCTCCAAGTCTGTGCCTGGAGCCTGGAAGATCACATATGGGGAAGATTTTATAGACCAAGAATGGAATTAGTGCATTCAATTTTGCTCACTTTCCATCGTCCAGATCTCAGTTTATATGGCCATACTGACGGCAGGGCAGGCTGGGAAGGAGAAGGAAAAACAGATTTTGCTGAAGAGGTAACAGTCCTTGCTACAGAATGTAAGTAAAGCAGCCAGTTTGTTGGCATACAGTAAGCATTCAATGTTGTAGCTGCTGCTATAGTTATCACTGTGATTATTATTACTATTATTACACATCAGTTTACAAGCTGTGTTCTGTGCGTAGGTGGATTTTCACTGCCTTTTCTGTAGCCTCTTGACCTTTAGATAAAGGAGCCCCAGAGCCTTGAAGCCCAATTAGTAGCTAATGAAGCTCAGCTGGCATCACTGTAGCTCCAGTCAGTGGGAAGAAGCGAGAGCCTGTGCAGTAACTGCCTCACTCCAGAGCCCACAGGGCTGCATGTTTACTTCATGCTTGCTGTCAACAATTCCTTTTTTTTTCTTTTTTAACCAAACACTTGTACAACACCTGTCCGCCTTGCACCCAACTTCTACTTCCATGCAAGTCCCACGGTGGACTCTGTCATAGCCTAAAGAAAGCTATATATATATATTTGCTCTAGGCTGGGAGGCAAGTTTTTTGCCTCTATAGTGCTATTCTAAGTGATCCACCAATAACTGGAAAAACAGCACCATTTTTCTTCAGGAATTCTAAGCGTCTGAGCCTCTTGCATGTTGGCATAGGTAGAATGAAGCAAACTTCGAAGATCTAATCAAACAATAAAAGCTTCTGCTGTCTTTTCCCTACCTTTGATACCTGCTAACCTGACCCCAAAGGGTCAGAAGAATGAACTTTTTCCCTGGGAACCCTACCAACTACCAGGTAGATTAGAATGAAAACAATAATGAAGAATGCTGATTTTTGGTTTTGCTTGGAAAGGACTACAGGTAAAATGTAAACACTGTCTCATTTGCTTCCTCAAAGTACCAAGGTGATTACGTGCAATCAGTTTCCTCCATATATTTGTAATTTCTCTAGAAAAATGGGGGCATCTTCTCTCCCAGAGCTTAACTCATTCATCCAAAGTGGTCTTAACTTACATCTCTGTGCTAATTTGTCCTGTAAAGTACCCTGTCAGTGGTATGTAGTTGATAGGGTAGAGAAAGAATTAAATATTTATTTTCCAAACCGAATAGGACAAGCAGGTCAGTCTGAAAAAATGAATGACCATCTCCTAGGTTATGTTTGCTCAGAGTGCAAAATGAGGAACTCTAGGTGTGACCTTCCAAGGATGGTGCAGGGGTTTGTCCATCAGCAGGCTCAGCGGAGGTGTGTCCTGCCCCCGTGCATGAGTCAGCACGTAAGTAGTTAAGTTGGCGAGCCTTGGGCTTCCCTGGTTAGAGCGTCCAGCCTCTGAGAGTTAACCTGCAGCACTGCTTAGAAGAGCAGGGGCAGAGGATACCAAAGCGTCCCGGCACTCTGGCTTGCAGGGGAATGACATGCGGTTTTGAACAAGCAGCTGCTGCAGCAGGTCTGGGTATGTAGCTTTGCTTTTATTGGTAGTGTTTTGTTTTCTCCTGAGAGAACAAAGCAATGGTGGTTGATGTTTGCAAACAAGATCCCTTGGGTACTGAGAAGGAACAGACGATTATTAACCTGCTGTTTATCATGAAAATAAGTAGCTGGGAGCAGGGGAGTGGAAGGGTAGTTTCCTCGTATTCATTTATGTTTCTGGTTGCAATGGCAGATTTTCTTTAATTCTATCTGGATTCCAGTGCTGTGTGGTCAGGTCATTTGAATGTCATGGTTACAGTCTAATTCAAACGATATCTTTTTGCTGTTCTTTCTGTGAATCTTCAGATTTACATTCAGAGATATGGATTTCATTTAAAGAGTTATTTACTGAATTGGTGAAACTAAGTGGCATAAATCCATCTTCCTAGCCCATTTTGGAAGGCAAGAATCAAATCCTTAGACTTAGAGAACAAACTTCTCCAAATTTACCATATGCCTGAATGAGAGAAACTTCATCTTGAATATGGTCATTTTCTTTCTTACAACCTGACAAATTCAGTCTCAGGTGTACGCAGTGTGCCCTGAAATAACCTTCAGTTTCCCAGTCTTTTAATGAGTCTCTGAGATTGAATCACTGGCCTTTCCCATCACTTTGGATGTCTTTCTCTTTTCTATGAATTTAAAAATATCTAAGACTCAGGGTAGACTAGAACTACCCCAAAAGACTTGGATTTGATAGAATTTCCAAGGACACAGGGACTTAAGTAAAGTTTGTCTGGATCTCATTCTATCTCAATCTTAACACTGCAGTATCAGCCACCAACTGACTATAGGACACTGGGGATTCTTTCCTAGTTATAGGAAATAGCATCCCTTGCAGATTGAAAATATGGAATATTGCTTGTCAGGCTTAGATCCTACCTAACAAGTTCCTGCTTCCCAGCACAGCTTTCAAGATGATCTTCAACTGTCTCGGAATCATCTAGAATATTTTTTCCCCAGCACCCACAGCTTCTCTATTATCCTGAATTTCCAACCAATGGGAGGCTCCTTTGGTAAACAAATTTCTTTTGAAAGATACAAACAGTACCTTAAAACTTGGGCAGGTTATTAGTCATTAATACTTTGGTACAAATCAGTTTAATGCCTCTTTAAAATTGCTCTCCCTGAGCATTGCCAAGGGGAAGGAAAGGTGGCAAGAACCAGGAATTTGGAACCTGGGCTCTGAAAGTTGGGGGCTGGCAACCAAAAACAAACTTGGACAGGTGCCTCTGTGGTGGTCAATGAAGCCAGATTGAGGATACTACCGAGTCCTGGAAAGAGGGGAACTGGGGCATGAGAGGAGGATCTGGAAAGCATTGCGCATAGTGGCAGAGGTGAAGGTGGCTAAAGACGTTCAGGGGCCCCTGGGTATAGTCAGCATTGGAGGGAATCAGTGTCCAGGTCCTCAACTTCCAATTGAACTCTTTTCCAAACTTTTGTTTGTTTGTTTTTGTCCAGGAATTCATCTGAGTTTTCCTGCTTCAGAAAATAAAGACAAACTCCTCACACAGTTTGAATCTCACTGTGGGACAGTCCCAAGGTGTATAGGGATCTCCTGGTGTCACACAAATGGATGATTTCAGTACACATTGATTCAGAGGAAGGGTTCAGTAAGAACAAAGCAGAAAGAAGCAGATCATGTCTCATTTTGTCCTGGTTTCAGACTCATGCCAAAGGCTCTGTGCCTTGTCTCCGACTGTCTTAGAATTATAGTTGAGGAGTGAGAAGGTTATCATGGGGACAGGGTATATGTATGAACGCCTTTATCAGAAGTAAAAAATGCAGTCTTTTTTTTTTTTTAACAGCAATTCTGATTGCGCTGCCTGATTTGATGATGAAGTTGGTTTGGCTAATTAGCATCTGTGGTGGATATTTTCTGTAAATTTAATACGTTGATTCTGCTGTTCAAAGTATTAGCCAAACTACATTTAAAATGTGTGTACAGTGTACAGAAAATTAGATAATATAAGTCTTGCAACTAACTTCTATTTAAGCCTATAAGAGTTTTAGATGTTATTTCCAAAAAATGTGCAAGGGAGTAGCTGATGTTAAAAAATTCTTCTAGGGGTTTCATAAGTGAAACCTGGTAAAAGACACTGATGTGCATTATCCTTGAGGTGAGATGAGCCTTGTCTTATAGCAAGTGCTTCTGCCCTCAGATGGCCATCAAGTCTACTCCTGGCTTTGTGCCTCCAGGATCCTGCGACTTTTCCCTGCAACTTCAAGGTCCTGTAGTATCCTTGTTCAGTCTCTACACCACTTCATATGTGAACCAGCTAGTTAGTTTATTTGATGTATTTAGTAGTTGTCTAATGATGTGAAGATAGGATCTCCTGGAACTGTTTTCAATGTTGTTTTTATTATTATCCACAATTCCTGATTGCTCTTTCAATGTACAATACCAGAGCAGATTTCCTAAGGCAAGGGTTAAAGAATAGGAAGGCTTATTCACAAATATATTAATTAGGCATTTTTTTGAGCATCTATCACGTGTCAGGGTGGTGTGATCACTGCAGTTGGAGTCAAGAGATGTGAATTCAAATCCTATATCTGCAATTTCTTAGCTCTTCGAACTTCCTTGGGGGTTCAGTTGATCCATTTGCAGAATTGGGATCCTGGATGCCAACCTCTGCACAGGTGTTGGGGACAGAGAGGGATAGGATGGGACTCTAACCCTAAATCATCTAATGGAGACACACACACTCATTACATATTGAGTACCAAAATAAGAGAGTGTACTAAGCTTAAGAGGAAGAAATGGATTATGCAATTAACTTTGCCTGCGGGATCATCTTTCCAATAAGTAACATCTTTCAAGCACTCTGTAGTTCACATAGCACTATTACACACTCCCTCTCTGTGTTGCCTCCATGGTCCTGTGAAGTAGATTCTTTGTGGGAGGATGAGGAAGGCAAGCCCCATTCCTATCACTGCTGACAAAGGAGAAGAGCTGCGATGTGAGGTGATACCCGGAAATCTTGCTTCATTTCTTAAAGCAGCCAGGAGCAGGCTCTGAAGTTCTTCCAGATTGGCACCATTCCAGAGCCTCTCTGCAGTAACACTTTGCCAGTCTCTTAATGTCCTCCTCAGAGAAAGAAGTGCCTGCTTCTCTGCTAAGAGGCAAAGTCAAGTCAACGTAGGTGAGAAAAGTGGAGAATACGTCTAATTTCCAGTGCAAATACATCATGGAGAGGGAGGAAAGGAACCAAGCTAATCTGAACTGCCCCTGTGACAGGCACTAGGAGTTTTGCTAGCATCAGAGTGAAATGGGTGCCTATGAAAAAATGGAAATAGAAGCCTTGAGATGGCCCGTTACTCCTCTCCAGGATCAAGACTCCAAAACAGGAATCACCCCGTATCACTAGATTTGAGTGTCAAGGGATCATCTTAGTGAGAAGGGAACTCTGACACCCCAGAGCTCCCTGCAGCAAGGGACTATGTGACTCAAAGCCAATTTGATTCTGAGTTGTGCTGATCAACTGTCTTCCCATTCGGTATGAGGGAATTTGTCCCAAATTCCTCCGGAAAAGTGGAGTCCAATAACAGTTGTACCTATGATTCAGTGAGGCTGCTCCTCACACCTTACTGAGAAAAGCTTCAGCCACAATAAGACATTTGGGCTCAGT
Source organism: Rhinopithecus bieti (assembly GCF_001698545.2). Lineage (NCBI taxonomy): Eukaryota > Metazoa > Chordata > Mammalia > Primates > Cercopithecidae > Rhinopithecus > Rhinopithecus bieti. Next base: position 1,030,483 of record NW_016804517.1, read on the forward strand.
CACCACCAGATTATGGCAGCCACGGAAGCCACCAGAGGGCAGTGCAGATAATGACATTGGTGACTGGGAAGGAGAATTTTAATGTCCACTCAGGAGGGTGACATGAGCTTTTTGGGACTCTGCCAGGAAATGAGGCCCCTGAAGGTCTCAGAGAATCTCCTGGAACTGTTTTCAATATTGTTTTTATTGTTACTCACATTTCCTGATTGCTCTTTTAGACTGGCCTGGTCTGGGAAAAGCAGCTGACATAAGGAAAAGCCTCAAAACCTATTCATGATACAAAACAAAGCAGTCTTGCACTGGCTGGATATGGTTTTGACACCACCTGGAGAATCCAGTCTCAATTCCTGCTCCCCATTGCTTTCCCAGCTCCTAGGGCGGCATTGTCGTCTGAAAGTTAACTTGAGAAATGCCTCATTGGTGGCCTAAGAGGTGGCTTGTACAGGGACAGTGGTGTTTTGGGGACAGCTCATATTGGCTCATCAGAACCAATTGTGCACAGATATTCCCAGCTTCACTTTCAGCAATGTCGTTTGATTGTTTGAAAGCAATTATGGTAGGAGTATTCATGGCATAGAGATGGGTGAATGTTACACACTAGAGCTTTTTATTCCTGAAGAGTCAGTTGTTAACATTTAGCATCACACCACTGCCAATATTTTTCCAGAAATTCTTTCATAAAGACATGATGTTCTGGTTTAAGAAATTAGGAGGAAAAAATGGCTTTGTATTGTTACAGAACATCATGACGGATCCAAGATCAATTTTTGTTAGCAAGACAACTCTTTAAGAGTTTGCAAATGGGGAGTGTTCTGGGTAAGTTATCTCCTAAGTGCTCAAACTTCTCATCCTGCTTAATCAGTCACATAACTCCATCTTTATGTTACTATAAGAGTGGGAGTTTTTTTTTAATTTACATTTTTTAATTGAGACAGAGTCTTGCTCTGTTGCCCAGGCTGGAGTGCAGTGGCACAATCACGGCTCACTGTAGCCTCAACCTCCCAGGCTAAAGAGATTCTCCCACTTCAGCCTTCCTAGTAGCTGGGACCACAGGCGTGCACCACCATGCTTAGCTAAATTATTTTTGTTTATTATTGCTTTTATTTTAGAGATGGGGTCTCCCCTAAGAAGGAAAAATTTATAAGGAAATCTTTGAAGCTGAAATGAAGAGTACTTGAATACTTTTTCAGCTCCTTTACTTTTCTGAGTTAATGGAAGTAGAAACAAGAAATTCTCCAAACCCAATGGTGGAAGGTCATTTTTCGAAATCCATCTTCCTAATCTCATATCCATGGAGACAGGGTATGACTGGCACCCCATAGCAGATGAACTCTATGGCTAGGATCACTTTACGCCTTCTCAGAGTTTGGGGAAGCCTCTAAGAGTCTTCTTTATAGGAGGCATTCATTCATGTACAGGTCGTTAAAGATTCTCATCCAGTCATGCTAAACCTAAACCAAAGGGATTTTCATTTTAGAAAATGTGAGAACTCTCCATGGACTATATTAATGTATAAGAATTATTCATTAGCACTTGATAAGAGCATCTATACTAAAAAGGTAATTATGAAACAATTATGTTTAATAATTGGGTGAATTTAACATGTATTTCTTGTTTACTTCTCACAATGACCTTAAGAGATGGATACTATTATTAGGCCCATTTTACAGATGAAAGAATGGATGCGAAGAGAAATTAAGTGACTTTCTCAAATTAGGGTAGTGCTGGGATTTAGCTCAAGAAATCTTAATCCAGAATCCATACTCAAAAACCACAATTCTTTATTGCCTCCTTGACAGGGGAATAACTTAAAATTCAGCTCCCCTCCTCTGAACACGGGCACCTACTTTTGTTGCATGACAAACTATCTCTATCAGGAGGTAGCAGAACAATACATTTCATAATTTGATCAAGTCTTTCACATGTCCTATTATGTCAAAACTTCAGACACAGGGCATAGGTTGAAAGATGAGGTAGGATGCCATGGTTTCCACTTGTGCATCCATGGTCAAGCGTGCAATGCAGGAGCCATTTCTCCTACTCTTCTCTTATGCAGAAAAAAACCCCAAAACTCTTTTGCTTTTACTTTTTCACCTTTCCAGTTGTTTTTGGTTCTGCCCTGACTCTTGAGTGATAATGTAGTATTTTTAGGGGAAATAAGAAATTGACTCCTCTCCTGTATGCATTCATTCAGTGCTGAGTATCTTGGGGAAAATCCCGTGTTCATGAGATTCATGTTTATGTGTTTATTCTTACAAACTTTAGCCTCAGCCTTCATTCTAATAATCTTAGGCCTGAAGTTTATACTAAAGACTCAAACTCCATGTATATTCTTCTGCCCTTCCTAATCAGTTTGTTTTCTCATTTCTTTTTGTAGGTAATGGCTCCATATTCTCTCATAAGCTCAAAAAATTGGAGTGATATTTAGTTGCCCCCGCCTTCACCCCCCCAACATGAAACAAGTGCCAAGTCATACTGACACACTTTGCCAACACTTCTCAAAGTATTCTTCCTTTTCATTTCCACTTCCACTTCCAAATGCCATCCTGGCTCTGCTTCCCACCTAAATGACATCTCACCTCTTAAACAGCTGACTTTCTTCTGTCCAAGAGTGGCCATTAGGTTTCAGTTGGCTTTTCAGTTCCACCCCTTCCTCCACCATTAGAACACTACACTGGGAAGAATTTGGAGGATCTGTTTGGGCTTCTCAGAAATAAGTCCCTCAATCGATGCATCGTGCCTGCCATGGGCAGGGATAGGGAAGAAGCATCCTCTCTTAGCCTCGCCCTGCTCTACTTACCCACTTCTGCCAGATGAATATTGGCAAAATGCAGCTCTATTTGTACTGTCCTGCTTAAAAATATTCAGGGACTCTTAACTGCCTTCACTAAGATTAAATCCCTTATCCTGTCATTTAAGCACCTCCAGGCTCTGCCTGTAACTTATTTCAGGTGCAATCTTCATGGCTCCTCTACAAAGTCCTTCATTAGTACATCTCAGACTCAGCCGCACAGTACACCATGGGGCGAGAGAGGGTGGCATTATAGTCCGAGAGGTGGCAATTGTGCATAACTCCATAGCCTGTCTTAACTCTGGCATAATCAGGGTATGAATGTGGGAGAGTTAAGTATGAATATCATCTTTCAGGAGGTTAATGCAGAATAAGGTTGAGAACTGCTGCCCTCAGCTTAGCCAAGCCACAATGCTTGCTATTCCATATAGCAAGCAAGGTTTTCCCTCTTGCACTTTGGTGGATGCTCATCTTTTGGTTCACCTCTATAACCCTGCCTGGCAAAATCCTTTTTGTCCTTCAAAGTTCAGTTTGAATTCTACATTTTAAAGACAACTTCTGTAATTTTTCCAACTAGATAAGGTGTATCTTCTTTATGAGTCCCCAGAGCATTTTATTTAGGATGCTATGTTTAAGCTTGCATTGTATTTATTTTGCAATTATTGTCTTGTATTGACAAGGCGAAGTCATCTGTGTTTTTTTTTTTTTTTTTTGTTTGTTTGTTTTTTACAAAAAAGCCATTAAAAAAAAAACAAACAAAAAAAACCCCTAGATTCTCTATTTCACTGGGTTGCATACATGGTAGGTCCTGTATGATCTGACTGCTGACCACACTTGTCATACCTTCCCTCAAGCCCCTTTGCCTTCTCTGCACCGGCCATCCTAAACAACTTGGAATGTCCCAAACTCCATGTTCTGTCTCAATGATCTTCAGGCCTTGCACATGTCATGCCTTCTTATCAGGTGAAGTATGTTACCAAAATAACCACTGTCCTTCACCCAACCCTGTGACCACACCTTTCAGTGTGACTTCCCATCGTTAGGTGGAGACCATTTCCCCTCCCCTTAAATCTGGGCTGGTTCTGGGACTTGCTTGTTTTGGTAACGGAATGCAGAGGAAGTTCATTGTGCCAGTTCTGAGCCTCAGCATCAAAAGGCTTGCATGTTTTTACTAATTCTCTTGGAAGCTTGTCCAGCTGCCATGTGAACAAACCTGGGCTAGCCTGCTGGAGAATGAGAGATGATGTAGAGGAGAGACAAGTGGTCCAAGCTGAGGCCATCCCAAACCTCAGTCCCCACACAACCCCCAGCCAACCCAGCAGCTCTCTGTTGGTTGATGGATCAGAAAGTCTCAAGTCAGAACTATCTAGCTGGGCCCAGCCCAAATTGCTAATGCACAAGATTATGAGCTAAACACATTGTTATTTTAAACTATGATGTTTTGGGGTGGTTTGTTATGCAGTCAGGGTTGCACTAAGTTAACAGCTACCTTTCTGATCTCCACCTGTCAAAGCTATTTCTGATCCTCTTCAAGTCTGGGTTAGGGTTTCCTCTTACATACCCCAGAGGTATGCATAGTTCAATATTGTAATTACCTGGACATCATCTCTATTTTGACGTTTGATTGTAAAATTTTTAGGGCAGGAAACTTATCTTATGAATTGTATGCTTTAGTTCTAGCACAGTGTGTGGTACTCCAGAGATTCTCAGAAAGTATTTGTGAATGAAGGAAAGAATGGATTAAATCAGAGGTTGCAACTTGTGGACAGCCTATCTTCAGTTTTTCCAGCATAGTGTTGACCTGAAGAGTGATAAACATGTTTGGGTTTCTGTTTTAATTGTTCGCCTCCATTTGAAAATCAAGAAATTTGAGATAAACACCTGCATTACTGACTTCTCATTAAAAGCAATGGGAGGATCCGTCAACATTGGGCCTGCATTTTCTCATGGCACCAATGAGTAGTGGCTGTTCCCTTTAGATGGGGCACATACTTTCTGACTGTGACAGTTCTGCAGGTTTTCCTATTGTCTCATCCACACCCATGGTTATTGATCATCACATCTATGCCGCTCTCTTGCAGACATCTGCAAGTTTCCTTCACATACTTACCTGCTGTAAAGCACTCAGCACTTAGGAGAGCACTTGATAAATATGCCCACTTATTTACTTCTGCCTTAAATCTGAGTGTGATGTAGGCAGCCTCCCTCCTGGGCACAATTTTAAGCATTGCTTATGGTCTCACTTTCCTCTTCTACAAATTAGGTTTGTTTTCTCTCCCTCCAAAGGGCTTTCAAGGATAATTCAGCTTATAACCTGCCTAAGCTGTTTTCTTCCTTTTTCATGTAATTCAGTTTTATTAGGGTAGCAATTGTGCTTTGGTTGGAAGCATTCACACTCAGCCATGCTGGCAGGCCTGAAAGATGTCATGCCAGCTTTCCTTTTCATTTTGTTTTAATTTTATTTTTTTAACTTAGAGATGGGGTCTCACTCTGTTGTCAGGGCTGGAATGCAGGGCCACGATCATAGCTCACTGAGATCTCAAACTTCTCAGCCTCCCAAGTAGCTGTAACTATAAGCACATGCCACCATGCCCAGATAATTTCTGTATTTTTCGTAAAGACAGTGTCTTGCTATGTGGCCCAGGCTGGTCTTGAACTTGAACTCCCGGGCTCAAGCGCTTCTTTTGCCTCAGCCTCCCAAAGCACTGGGATTACAGGTGCAAGCCACCTCGCCTAGCCATCATGCCAGTTTTCTGATGGTTTTCCCTCTAGTGCTAATCTTAAGATGCAACATATAAGTGCTATGGGTGGCATGTCCCCCTCATGATGGATTGAAGTAGTTTTTCAGCAGTGTGAGATAATGAAATTGAAGGTTTTAAAAAATAACTACTCATTCTATTTATAAGGCTTATAACTCAATAATTGGGACTTCGAAGGAAGAAACCCCTCAGCCAATGCATAACTCCATGTTTTAAAGAGAATCTCACCAAGGCTGAAGTTCAGCAGGAATACATCCACACAGGTCTACCACATGTTTACTCTTGCATCTTCTCTGATTGATCAGTGCCCAGGTTGAACCAGTATTTACATATTTTGAATATATCAGTCATAGAACCAACACACTGGAATGGAAAAAATACTAGTCTTCAAGATTATCTTCAACTTTGGACTCATTTATGAGGCAACAACTTGGTCACAGCTCCATGCAACCCGGTTTTATCAAATCCCTTCTGTAAACACCACTGTAATTATCCTATTCAAAAGAATCTTTATCTCTTATGGTGCATCCAAGGTTCAGCTCATCTGGGTACGAAAAGGTAGCTCAGCCTGTTCTCTGATTAGTGACATGAATAAGCAGTAGAACTTGTTCTGTTCCATTAGTCCTGAATGAATTGGTTGATGATTCTTTACTTCTAAAAGTCCCATGCACCCAGACCACTGACTTCTGAGCTCATCTGAGATAGAATCTGAGGTCAGCACAGTCCTCCTCATATATCTAAGAAAAGAAACAGAAACTCTATTTTTAGCAGTGGTTATTCTTTATTTGATGATGCATAAGAATAGCCTCGTAGAGTTGACACTTCCTTTTTTAGTCTATCTGGGGAATTAAAGTATTCACTCTACGTGACCTTTTTGTACACCTGAATTCAACCGTTTAAAAAAATTACCTTTATATCACAAAAGTAATACATTATCATTGCAGAAAAATATAAATATGATTAAGTAAAATGCAGAAAATAAAAGAGTTCCCTAAATCCCATGCTAACAAAACAGTGTTACATTTTGAGATGGATTAATCTAGTTGTCTCTGTCTCCCTCTTCATATTACTGGTAGCTTTAGAACTTGGAGTTCTTTCTTTTAAACTTCAAAATAAAAAAAAAATCTTGGAAAATTCTCTTTTTAAATGTGTTTCAGATTCTGCTGTTTTAGAGGTTGTTAAAAGACTCAGATTGTCACTATGACCACTGATTATTGTCCTGGACAGAGTAATTTTCACTTGAGTCTCTTTAAGCTATCACTTTTACTACCTGTGTGTCTGCTTCTAGAAACCTGTGTTAAGTTTCTATGATCGAAAGAAAAAGGACAGCTGGTATTGAATTGTATGTAAATTAAGGTTACCTCTATATGAATGAAGCCTCCCCTGTAGAGTAAAATATGTGGACTTTATGTCATGAATTTCTGTAACCTACAAGCCTCTCATATTTACTTTATATTTTTAGCCATGTTTTGTATTTGAGGTTGTATGAAATTTTATCTCTGAATTAGAGGGATTTTAATATGTTTTGAAAAGTAGAAATAAAATCATTTGATTGAGATGTTTATTGGACTGAAATAATTTAAAAGTAAGATTTATAATTTAGCTAAGAAGTCATCTCCATGAGCCGACATTATGAGCATATTAGTCAGGATGGGCAGGAGGCTTGCTAGGCTTGCTGTGGTAACAAACAAATTCCCTGAATCTTAGTTGCTTAATATGTAAACATTTATTTCTTGTTTATGCAAAGCCCATTCTTGGTCTGGCAACTCTTGGAGGTCAGTTGCTTCCAAGTGGCATCTCAAGGAACTTGTAACCTGTCATCTGGGACACGTGACACTCAGGGTCACCATGGCAGAGGAAGGAAGAGCATGCAGAACTCCCACCCCCTCTCAAATGCCACAGTACTAAATACTTCATTCCAGAAGTGATGCATGTCACTGCCACTCACAGCCCATTCGCCAGTACCAGGAGACTGGAAAGTATAACGTTCCCATATGTCCATAAAGAAATGGAGAACCAGATATGAATGAGCACTGCAAGACTCCACCACAGTGACCTTGGGTAAGTAACTATCTCTATGACAAAGGGATTGGCCTAGATGACTTCAGAATCCTTACCTCTTCTCACAATCTCTGAGACTAAAGGTTTGATTTCTTCTTACAACAGCTTTATGGCTTTCACTAATTGACATGCATTATCTTTTTGTTACTCTAAAGACATGAATATAGGCCGGTGTGGTGGCTCACGCCTGTAATCCCAACACTTTGGGAGGTCCAGGTGGGTGGATCACCTGAGGTCAGGAGTTTGAGACCAGCCTGGTCAACATGACAAAACCCCGTCTCTACTAAAAATATAAAAATTAGCCAAGTGTGGTGGTGCGTGCCTGTAATCCCAGCTGCTAGGGAGGCTGAGGCAGGAGAATTGCTTGAACCCGAGAGGTGGAGGTTGCAGTGAGCTGAGATTGCACCACTGCACTCCAGTCTGGATGACAAGAGCAAAACTCCATCTCAAATAAATAAATAAATAAATACATGAATATATTGATACCAGTAGAAGGCAGATGCTTATGTTGCGTAGTGTAGCTGATGGTTAAGCTAGAGAGCTCTGAGGGCAGACGATCTGTTTTGAATCCAGCTTGACCTCTTACTGGCTATACGACCTCCAACTATCAGCTCTTTGATTGACTTCTCTATGACTTAGTTTTTTATTTTTTAATTCAAATGTTAAATGAGGATAGGAATAGTACCACCCTCACAGGGTTACTATGAGTACTAAATGAGGTAATTCTTGTAATGGCCTCAGAACAGTGTCTGGAGCATAATAAATTCAGTAAGTTAATTGCATTTTATTTTTTATTATTTAAAAAGATGACTGTCCTTCTTGCCCTCACTTGATAAGTATCTACATAGTAAGAGCTCAATAAATTGTTGTTTTAATGATCATCTTTCTCGTTCTGGCTGGATTAGCCAGCCCAACCCACACAGGTCTCTCTAATCTACTGATTCATAATAAAATGGAGTCATAAATACTACCTGTAGGTGACCTGGGGCCAAGACCGCCAACCCCTTTGAACTTGTGCCTCATCTGCTTTAGCTTAGATTCCATCCTGGCCTGGCCTCATCTTGGCTCTGGAATCTGAGTTGGATCCTGCCTTTGGCTCTTGCAAGCTCAAGATTCTTCGTGATTTCCCCCTTGTCATTGAGCTCTGCCTTTCTCTCACAGAACTTCCTGGGCTGGCGCCTTTGACTCTTAGGGAACCCATGTAGCTCAGGTGGGAGCTTCCTGCCCTAACCTCAGCCTCTTAGGATCCAACCCCTGCCTCAGTCTCCAGTTCAGATGTCTTGGCCTCCATAAAGTTGAGGGAACATGATACACTTCCTACATTACCTACTCTTATTTCATTGACTGCACCATTGAGGCTGGTATTTCAGATGTCTCCTGGACCTTATAACCACCCCACATCAGTGATAAATCCAAGATGTTAAGTCCTGCTGCAGGCATTATCCCTCCAGGTAGATATACATGAGCAATAACTTTTTCTTTTTCTTCCTGGGTCTAGAGTGGATTGTCCTTGGGAAGGAATTAGACAATTGCAGCAAGAGAGAATGTGAGAAATGCCGTACATTCACTTCCTGGCATAGGGAAGGTCGGGTTCCCCTCTCCTTTTAATTCTTGACTGATCTAATGGGGGGATTCTCTGAATAGTTGCCAGTGAGTTTGCTCCAGGAAAGAAAGCAATTCTTACCTGGTGGGTTTCCTCCTCAGGTTTGATTCTGTCCAATATAAGAAAGACCATATGCTTCCACACCAAGCTCCTCTCAGACTCTCCTCCCTCCTTCCTCACGTTGGCCTGAGGGAATATCGATTGAGTCAGGCTGGACTTTGATATTATCATTTGCTTTCTGCTTCTCTTGGTCCTTTCTTTTTCAAGTCTATCAAAGGACAGTGTGGTATTTTTTTTCCCCACAGGTGCACAGCACAGGTGGGAGATGTGAACCATTTGAGATTTATGTAGAGGGCATTACATCAGAAGATATTGCCACCCTGTCCCTGAAATAATGATAAATGTGACTGCATCCTGCTTTCTCCCAATCTGACTTTGTAATCTTGTATAGCACACAGGTCAAATTTGTCTCTGCCAAATGAAATAAATTCGTATCTGTGGTTTTAGAAAAAGATAAATCATCAGAGAATAATTTCCAAAGACTCTGAAAAAGGTTATCCAGCCCCCCAGTGTTTATCTAACAGTGGAGAAATAGGGACGTTTTGCAATTCTAATTTTATCTAGATTTTAAACTCTCTGGGTGTGTCAAAAATAGCAAAAGATACTTTTTTCCCTTAAGGTTGAATTTATCAAAGTTGAATGGGTAGATCTTTAGAACCAAGTGTGAGGAATATACCAGGAAAACGTAACTGTGCTATAGAGTTTAAAATGCACAGAACCTGCCACTCTTGGGGCATCCAGAATTAATTAGCCCATAATTAAAGAAATAACTAATTTGCCTCCTGTTATAGAGCAAACAGAGAAGTTTAAAAAAACATAGTAGCTATGTAATCTTTTAACAAGGTAGGTTCTTGTTAGACTCCCTGATTTTATATATATATATATAAATACTTAATTACATTATACCTATATATATATACTATACCTACTGAAATGGAAGCTCAGGGAAATTAAGGTCACTGAAAACAAACAAACATATACATCTTAAACTTTAGATTTAAATCCCAGTTCTTTTCATATCTACAATGTTTCCCTTTATCTTTTTCCTTTGTTTTGAAGGCAGAACTGGGGTAAATTTGAGGGAAGAAACTCTGTAATCCTGGAGTAGTTTTACCTGCCCTGCTCTCTGAGAAAAGCAGAAGATTGTCAGCATCTACTTGTACTCTCCTGGGATCATGGGCTTTGTAAATTTCCTGGGGAAAGGAGGGTAATGGTGTGCTCCCTTGTCATGCTCTATTTTCTTCCAAGCCCTGCCACTTTGGTCAGAGCTGAGAAGTCCCTCACGGAATCAGCCTGGGCTCTGCACCACACTGGGCCATCTTTAGTTGCAGTCTCAGGCTTAATATATGATGGATGCATAAGGGGTTAAATAAGAACATTCATTTCAGCTCAGAACAAAAGATGCTCCTCCTCTCTTGCTTGCAGGTTGAATTCAAAGTAGAACTGAGACCATTGAAAAGGTGAATCTACAGTTAACTTATGATGAGCCTGCTTCGGGGTTCAAAGAGATTTTCAGTCTTGTGAAAACCCATGAGGTGTTAAAGTACCACCATAGCATCCCTGTGTACCGAAAAAAAATTTCTTTTGGACCCAATAAAAATGCATTATGGCAGACTGCTCACTACTTTTAACTTTAAAAATGTTCTCAGCGGCAACGTGGCATACACAGGGTCCAGTTGATTAGAATGCATGCATTCCTTACAGAGAGGTCCAACACTCACTTCTGTGAGATTTAGCTTGGCCATGTTCTTAGTTGGAGATAACAGAATCCATTCCAGGGAACTTAAAAAGAAAAGGATTTATTAAAGGATGGAGATTACTTGCAGTATTATTGTGAAGGCTGAAGACAGAGCGTTGAAGCTGAGCCCTCAGGAACAACTCCCCAGCTTAAATTGCAGAATTGAGCTTCTTAGTGGTGGGCTACCTTGACTATGTTCACGCAGTAAGGAAGCAGGCTGCGGCATCTGGAAACAGCCACCAAACTACCAGCTCAGGGCCGTGCTGCCATGATCCAAACCATGAAAATGGATGGTCCATGCCCTGTTTCACTGTCCAACTGGCTCAGTTCTGAATCAAAGTCTCATGCCAATGTGTCTGAAAGGCAGAACCTAAAGTCGATCTGGAACTCTAGGCAAATGGGGGTCCAGCTTCTCTGTACACTAGAATTTGGAATGGGTGTTGAGTGGAGCGTTCTGCAGTATCTGCCATAGTGCTCCTTACCTACCTATCTCCCGTCAACTGGTATTTTCAAGAACAAAGCTTATGTCCATCCATCTGTCCTCCCATCTGTTCTGCTAGCTGTCCAACCATCCATCCATCCGTCCATCCATCCGTCCATTTGACTTCTGCACTTTTTATCAATACATCATTTCTTTTTTTTAAATCTGTGTTTCAGAACATGTCTCTAAAACACAAAAATTTCTTTAAAAAGTATAATCACAGTACCATTATTATATTTTAAACAATCCCTGAACATTGTTATGTATCTAGTCAGTGTCAAAATGTCCCCTGTTTAATAATTTTTTTGTTTTTGTTTGAATCAGCTTCCAAATAATGTTGGTTCTGAGCCTAGAACATACAGTGGATTGACCTGTCTCTTAAGTGTCTTTTAATCTGCAGCCTCTTCTCTCCTTTCCTTTCCTTTGCCTCAGCTGTTCTCTTCTCCCCTCCCTTTCCCTGGCCATTCTCCCTGTCCTTTGCCTCTGCCCTTCTCTCCCATCCACAACCCATTCTTGCTCTTGTTCTTGTCTCCCCCTCACCACCTCCCCTTCCTACTTCTTCCTTTCTTTTCAGTTCTAACACATTTTGGATCATTGGTTTTACTATCTCACAGTCTAAATTTCGCTTCCTGTACCCCCATGTCATCCTTAACATACATATTCAGTTGTCTTTCGTATTTCCTGTGAACAGGCACTTAGATCTAGAGGCTGATCCGATTTAGGTTTCGCTTTTTGGTAACATTGAGAATGTTGTGTATGTGGTTCAGAGGTTGCAGTATGCAGTTGTGTATGTGGTATAGAGGCTGCAGTATCTTGTTGTCTCTCTTTTTCTCTATTGGTGACTTAATCAGCTATTGATGATCTTTGCCTAGATCCATCATTTCGTAAGGGATTGCAAAATATTTAGATTCCAGTTTGTCATTCCTTCCTCATTTATTAGTTGGAATATTTGGATCATGAGAAACTGTCCCTCAACAACTATTTGGCTTTCCTGCTGTACATGTATGCAGGAAAAGCAGAGTACATCTTTGACTTCTTGATTCCTACTCCTGTCCTTTTTTAAAACCAATTTTCAGAATAACAAATTGGTTCCTTAGCATCTTTTAAAATGTATCATTATGACATCATGGATTTAAGCATGTTTGATTTGCTTCAACCCATTGCAGTTATTTTTTAAATTGATGCTCAAGTTAACTAATCTTTAGTTAGTGGGAAGCTCTGTAGTTCTTTAGATACTGTCTTCATAATTTTGATGACTGTTTTGATTTCTAGTGTAATAAAATATTCCCAGCTTAGTTCTATAATTCCTGCGCCAGACCCAGAACCAGCTGTTTCTCCAAGGATTTCCAGTTCCTTTCAGCAAGAAATGTTACTTAAAGATGACAGTCTGGATGCTATATATAATAATATATTTTTTCTAGAAGTTTTTTTTTTTTTGAACAGAATATCGCTCTGTATCCCAGGCTGGAGTGCAGTGGTGTGATCTTGGCTCACTGCGACCTCCACCTCCTGGGTTCAAGTGATTCTCCTGCCTCAGCCTCCCAAGTAGCTGGTATTACAGGTGCTTACCACTATGCCCAGCTAATTTTTTGTATTTTTAGTAGAATTGGGGTTTCACTGTGTTAGCCAGGATGGTCTTGATCTCCTGACCTCGTGATCCGCCCGCCTCAGTCTCCCAAAGTGCTGGGATTACAGGTGTGAGCCACCGCACCCAGCCAGAAGTAATTTAATCTTTAATTACTCTAAGAGTTAAAGAATGAAAGAATATGATCCTTAACACGAAGTATATGAAATTAGCACCATGCCTTCTAAGACTCCATAAGTAAAATATTAAGAAAAATTGTGATGCTAGTGATTATTGCTTAATGATTTAGGAGTTAGGGTTTTGGGAGAAATATTTTTCCAGCTTGAATACAAGTATTCATCAGCTGCCTTTACTTTGTGCTCATTAGTTTTTCCTTCTGTGATGGGGTGTTAAGAGACAGAGGACGTAGCTTTGCTTCATCAATTGCTAGTAAGGAGTGAACACACAGACTTTTATATCCCCAGAGTCGCCATGCCAAGGTTCAGGTCAAGGTAATGGAGACAATTAGAATTTGGTGAGAGGCAAAAGCTCTTATCGAGGAGTCTGGAGACTTGGGCTTATATCCTTCAATACCATTGCTGAATCATGCTCACTTTTAACCACCCTTATGTGTTCTGAAAATTGATGTCTGTTTCCTCCTCTGCAAAATGGGTACAGTATGTGTACATGAGTGAATTTTGGGGGGGTATAGTGTAGAGAAGAACAGTTAGCTTATCCTAGCTAATTGGATTCATGAGAAGATCATTCCAGACAGCAATAAAGTGGGTGCACAAGTTAAATATTTACAGTGACCCTATCTTCATCTCACCCCAGGGGAGTCTTGAGTCTTGTTCCTGTCTGTAGGAGTCAGTTGTTTTGATGGACATTATGAGTCCCCGGGGTCCAACGTCTTTTCTCCACTGGCCCTCCAGAGCGCTTGGAATCTTCTCAGTTCTCACCCCATTATTGTTCAGGTATGGACCCTCAAATGTAGTCTAGGAAAGGTGACATGTTATGCCATTGTTGTCTACCAAAACCCTGGTTAAAATAATCTCATTTGTCTAGATTGTGAGTCACTGAGCAGGAGTCTGAATGGGCCATAGCATGGCTCCTTTTTATGATGAGGAAGATGGCTGGGGAAGTCTGGAGGAGACCACAGGGGCAGTCAAGAGGCCTCCCCACTGCAAGGGAGAAAGGTGGGAGAAGGAAATCCCATGGGAAGTCACTAGTGGATATTTGTTGTTTTTACTGGCTCATAGGTTAAATAGCACCTTGATTTTATTTTGGAGAACTACTCTTCTCTCTGTGAATTTTTTTAAGATTCTCAGTTAAGTATCCCCTCAAATGAAAGGATAAAGGTATTATACAGCTGTCTTTCAGAAATTGGCTCCTGAGTGGCGCAGCACAAGACCTAAAATAGTTGGAGTCCATCCATCTCAATGGTAATGCCCTGAAGAGATTGTTTGATAGCTCCTGCTACCTAGATCTGCAGAGATGCTCTGATTCCTGGCCATCCTGAGCCTGGGCCTGCAGCTTTTCTTGCTGTCTTCCAGTGAATTTACTTTTCCTCTTTTTTCCCTCTTGTCCTACATTAACTAGATTTGGTGTTTGCTTGTAACCAATAATTCTACATAAATGCACTAAAAAAACCTTGTTTAATATCATAATTTAATCGTTCCCCCTCTGTAGTAGCAGAGAGAAATTTAAGAAGCATTACTAAATGCCCTATCTGAAGGAACTTGTGTCTTTCATACTTCAGTTGGAATTTTGCAGGCCCATCTCTGACCAAACTCTGCAAGGAATTAAGCGGCCTTTGTGGCCTTCTTTAAAATGTGTCCTAGACAGCTTAGATTTTACTAGGGAAAAAAAGGGAATGGATTGGTTGGTTTCTTTATTGCTTTCTTTGTCTCCGTGGTCCATTGTTTAACTTCGTGCTGTAGTCTATATTCTCCAAGAGGAAGAAAAACATTTTATTTCCCCATTTTGAAAGTGATACATGCGTATGATAGGAAATACCAAGAGACAAAACGATGAAAACAAAACCACCCATAATCACCAGATAATTACTTCTTACCATTTTCCTGTACTTACAGTCTTTAATATATAACATATATAAAGTATATAATGTATATAAAGCAAACATAAGTAATGTTCACTTTACAAATGGGATCATATTGTTTTGTAAACTTAAAATTACTTAATGTTCAGCAATTTTGCATGTCATTAAATTATTTTCAGTATGATTTTTAATAGTTGCATAGCAGTCTTGCTGTATTATTTACTACTCACATTTAGCAAATCTAAAATTTAGAATTCTTTTTATGAGCACTCATAAAAATTAAGATTAGTTTCCTGTTCTGAAATTGGTGAAAATATTGCCTATTGCTATCCACAGTCCACACTGATGTCCAGCATATATTACTACTCTCTTTGCTGTAGAACGACCAGTGGTAAATGAAGTAGATGCATTTTGTGTGTGTGTGTGATTCAGGTTATAAGCTTTGCGCAGAATTTGTCATGCTGGAAAAGTTACAGAAAAAGTGAAACGACCTTCAGTCCAGCAGGCCTTCTGCAACTTCTACCTCTGATAACAGGCTGCCCTAAGAGAGAGTTCGTGCATAAGCTTTTTGTTATCGATACTCTTTAATCTCATACTTGTACCAAGCCCACAACGGTATGCTAATGAGAGCTTTAACACTCCTGAACTTAACTGAAAATTTTTTCTCAGTAGGTTTCAGAAAGTGCTGGGAAATATAAACCCAGCAACGTGCAAGGGGAAAGGGGACACGATTCTGGATAGCCATTTGCTTCACTGGGATGTGAAAGTTCTTTTGAGTACTAGAATCAGGTAAGGATGGCTATGTTTTCTTGGAGAAGGAGGGAAGGAGGGCTATTGAATTATCCTATTGTCTCGGAGATCTTGAAGAGACCCTAAAGCTTCAATTTATCTCATAGCTTTGGAACCCTCTTTTACCAAATTGTTACCTTTTAGTCTCTCCTTGATAAACAGGGACCCTGTTCTGTGAAGATGTGGCAAATTGCTTGCTGTTGTGCCATTAGAGCCTCATTATTGAGTTTTCAGGATTATTACAGATAAAGTGTGAACCATTATAAAATCTATAATCCTTTAAGATATAATTATTGGCTTAGCTCTACCAAGGTGTGTTTGCATTCTAAAGGCGGGGAAGGCATCTGCTTCAACATTCAAATTCAGATTTTAGTCACCAATGAGAAATAAATAGTGCTAACCCAAGTTTTAATTTCCTTAAAGGTGGTGGTAAAGTCAGCTAAAGTGGTTCAAAAAGAATGTTACTGTGTTGGCAACAATTGTGGCAGCTAAACAGAATGGTGAAACACGTGAGGTAGATCATTCAAGTCCACGTAATATGTGGAAATGCTAATGATAAATCAAGTGCCATTGTTGAGTGGTATAAAATGTCATCAGCTCACCAGTGCAAAACTAGAAACAAAAAAGAAGTATTATTTTGTACCCTCTCTGTTTGATACACAGCCTTCTGCTACATGACCACATTTACATGCACAATCTGCCTGTCCATGCTCTGGGGTTGGGAGATCCAACTGTCAGTCATCTTGGCTAGTAGGAAGGCTTAGAGAACCAAAGCTCTGAGCAAGAACTAGAGATACTGGGTTTGAAGTTTTCTGGCAGAAGAGCTGCTAATGAGTAGTAATTCTCAGTAGGTACTTAGAGTTCAGAGGCATATCTTAGATGTGTTTCCCGACTCCTGGGAACCGACAATAGAAGTTGGTCATAAGTCACAGATCTGATTTGTTTTGCTCCACATTTGAAGTTGTCCCTGCTGCTGGTGGGTAACGGGATTATGGTGGTGATAAGTGGATGAGGAAAGCTTCCGAATAATCAGAAGATTTGGGAAGATGTTCCAGTCTCTTTGCCCACTCCCAGTTCAGCCTACCCTCTGAAGTATCTGCTGTTAGACTGTTCTGTCACCTCTAGCCCAGGAATTGCAAAATCAAATGCTTGCACAGACCAGGCAGTAACTTAGATAAATAAGGCCTGCTGGGTAGAGACTGGCAGGTTGAATAATATATCCCTCATCTAAAGAGAACAGCAGCACTGAGTTTTAGGAAACTCTTGGCACATGTGATTGCTGGCTCAGTGTTGCTATATTTTATGAATTATTTTAAGAGATAATTTGAAATTTCAGGATTGTGAATGTAAACTCTTTATAAACTCTAAATGCTATTTTTTTTATCTTCTTACCTAAGTCAAATTGAATAAGAAATGGACTCTACTAAATATATCTACATTGTTACCATTTTTTAACTCTTGGGGTAGCAGCATCTTAGCCACAAATCCCCTATTTTGGGGCAAATCCTGAGATTCCAATACCATTTAACCTCTCAGGCTTCCTAAAGCACAGGTTAAGAAAATGGGCTCTGAAGGTCCCACCTGTGATTTCAATCATCCTTTAACACTAGCCTCCTGTAAATTTCCTTAAAGGACAGGGAAGAGCACAGACTCTTTGCTACTTTGGAATCTATTAATAAATGCTACCAGTTTGAGCATTTATTGAACAAAAGAAGTGTTGTTGCTTCATCTCATCTTATTTTATAAGAAATTTAAGAGATAGGTTTTACAAGAACTTTGAGATAAGATGATCATAATCATATTCCTATTTACAGATGGGTAAGCTGACGTTCAGTATTGGGGAGGATTTCCCAAAGTCACCCAGTAAGTGGCAGAAATGAAATTTGACTGCTGGAGTCAGATTTCAGAACTAAATTTTAACCACCACATTCTTCTTCTTATTATTACATTTTATGGGGTTTTAACTTGTATAGTTCCTCTGAGTAATGATTAATTCTCCATCCCTTAAAACATCTTAAGGAATCTGTAATGACATTTGATACTTTTGTAGAACATAGGAGCATTTTAAATTATCATTCTTTGATGCAAGGTTTGCAAAATGTTTGGGATCCTTCTGATCACTGAAGAGGGATGTGTTTTGTAATGCCTGCCTTCAGACCAGAGATGCTAATTCCCTTTTCCATGCCCATTTCTCACCAGATAGAAATTGAAAGTTAAAACATAGAGTGTAAAGGCCAAAGTTACGAGTTTCATCTCCAGGTGAACAAGATAATTCTACTAAGTCCATGACCGCAGAATACTTTTCTAACCCCAGCCAGCCTTCTCCCAAATACAAGAAGTATGTGTGCATCAGTCATCCTTGTCAACAAAGGCACTCTCAGCCCAGACCCACATACAGATCCATAAACAGCATCATCACAGTAAATGAAAGCAGTGTGATATGGCTAAGGAATGCAAGTAGATTTTAGCTTAGTGGCCAAGCTAAATCATGAATGGCTGCTGCCAGGAGGAGTGTTGTGTTGAGAAAGATTTGGAAACCACATTCGAGCTTTTCAAAAGAATGCTGTAATTGATTGGTCTTGTCTGCCATGGGCTTGGTCTATGGAATGAGTGGTAAGTGCTCTGTACTTGTCATCCTTGGTATAGTCTATTAATATGAAAGAGTTAAGATATCTTAACTTCGGTTGGCTTAAAGCTTTTGCATTTTAATTTGTGATTTCTTCCTCTTCAATATTTCTTCTTCCATCTCTGCTGTACCTGAGAAGAAATGGCCAAACGCACCTTCTCTAACTTGGAGACATTCCTGATTTTCCTCCTTGTAATGATGACTGCCATCACAGTGGCCCTTCTCAGCCTTTTGTTTACCACCAGTGGGACAATTGAAAACCACAAAGGCAAGTGTCACGGGCTCTCTTAGATGCAATTTTAGGCCTGTAGGAAACTTCTTGATTACTGTGGACACCAAAGAGAAAACAGTGTCTGCTGATAGTTCTACGTGTACTTAAGCAGCCTGGAATAGCCGTTTCCCTTTGCATTAATTGCCCTTTCTGCATTGATAGCAGTTTTATCAAGTTTACCTTTGTCCCCAATAGCCAGGTGACAGGCATTCTGACATGTACTTGTTTGCCATTCGTTTTCCATTGATATAAGCACAGCTCAAGATTTGTCAAGGTCTAGTAATGGCAGCTTTTGCCCTGAGCCTCTAATCTTTCTCTTTGCCTCCTTGTAGACATCATCTTCTCCTGGGGCAAAAGGAGAATGAAAACTCGCTGAATGAACGTCAATTAGTCTGTGAAGAGCCTTAGAGAATGGGGTCTCAAACATAAATCCTTACAAGGGCTAATCAAGTTTTGCAAATGAGGTGGAGTGAGGAGGTGGACCAAGGAGGAGGCAGGTACAATTCTGGTGAAGAAGGCCTACAGCCACTCCCAGGTGGCAGCTGTTTGTTGTAGAGAGAACACATGATCTCAGATCTCCTGAGTTTTGCAGAGAAGCTGGAAATTAGAATTTTCTATCTCATGATTTTTTTTCAATGTTGGAAACTAAGTTTTGAGAACAATGTAGGCTACACTTACACACAAGATTGGCAGTGGGTCTTGGTGGAGCCTCTGTTTCAGTCAGTATTAGGTTACATAACTGTAAAATGAGTAGAGAAGATAGGTGAAGATTGAAACTCTGACCAAAATAAAGATAGGGCTGGCCTTAGGCCAAATGGAGAAGATGGTATTTTCTACCTCACTTTTCCCTTTTGTAGCCTCTTTTCCTGCATATTCTCTACCATGTCCCAGGGCTTTGAATTCCTGGCAAACACAGAGGATAAGAGATCCTCTGATCCAGCATGAGGCACAGCAGGGTCATAGACTGATAGAAGTGAAAGGATCATTAAGAATTATTCAGTTTTGGCTGAGCCTGGTGGTTCACGCCTATAATGCCAGCACTTTGGAGGGCCAAGGTGGGCGAATCACTTGAGGTCAAGAGTTCGAGACCAGCCTGGCCAATGTGGCAAAACCCTGTCTCTGCTAAAAAAANCTTACCTAAGTCAAATTGAATAAGAAATGGACTCTACTAAATATATCTACATTGTTACCATTTTTTAACTCTTGGGGGTAGCAGCATCTTAGCCACAAATCCCCTATTTTGGGGGCAAATCCTGAGATTCCAATACCATTTAACCTCTCAGGCTTCCTAAAGCACAGGTTAAGAAAATGGGCTCTGAAGGTCCCACCTGTGATTTCAATCATCCTTTAACACTAGCCTCCTGTAAATTTCCTTAAAGGACAGGGAAGAGCACAGACTCTTTGCTACTTTGGAATCTATTAATAAATGCTACCAGTTTGAGCATTTATTGAACAAAAGAAGTGTTGTTGCTTCATCTCATCTTATTTTTATAAGAAATTTAAGAGATAGGTTTTACAAGAACTTTGAGATAAGATGATCATAATCATATTCCTATTTACAGATGGGTAAGCTGACGTTCAGTATTGGGGGAGGATTTCCCAAAGTCACCCAGTAAGTGGCAGAAATGAAATTTGACTGCTGGAGTCAGATTTCAGAACTAAATTTTTAACCACCACATTCTTCTTCTTATTATTACATTTTATGGGGTTTTAACTTGTATAGTTCCTCTGAGTAATGATTAATTCTCCATCCCTTAAAACATCTTAAGGAATCTGTAATGACATTTGATACTTTTGTAGAACATAGGAGCATTTTAAATTATCATTCTTTGATGCAAGGTTTGCAAAATGTTTGGGATCCTTCTGATCACTGAAGAGGGATGTGTTTTGTAATGCCTGCCTTCAGACCAGAGATGCTAATTCCCTTTTCCATGCCCATTTCTCACCAGATAGAAATTGAAAGTTAAAACATAGAGTGTAAAGGCCAAAGTTACGAGTTTCATCTCCAGGTGAACAAGATAATTCTACTAAGTCCATGACCGCAGAATACTTTTCTAACCCCAGCCAGCCTTCTCCCAAATACAAGAAGTATGTGTGCATCAGTCATCCTTGTCAACAAAGGCACTCTCAGCCCAGACCCACATACAGATCCATAAACAGCATCATCACAGTAAATGAAAGCAGTGTGATATGGCTAAGGAATGCAAGTAGATTTTAGCTTAGTGGCCAAGCTAAATCATGAATGGCTGCTGCCAGGAGGAGTGTTGTGTTGAGAAAGATTTGGAAACCACATTCGAGCTTTTCAAAAAGAATGCTGTAATTGATTGGTCTTGTCTGCCATGGGCTTGGTCTATGGAATGAGTGGTAAGTGCTCTGTACTTGTCATCCTTGGTATAGTCTATTAATATGAAAGAGTTAAGATATCTTAACTTCGGTTGGCTTAAAGCTTTTGCATTTTAATTTGTGATTTCTTCCTCTTCAATATTTCTTCTTCCATCTCTGCTGTACCTGAGAAGAAATGGCCAAACGCACCTTCTCTAACTTGGAGACATTCCTGATTTTCCTCCTTGTAATGATGACTGCCATCACAGTGGCCCTTCTCAGCCTTTTGTTTACCACCAGTGGGACAATTGAAAACCACAAAGGCAAGTGTCACGGGCTCTCTTAGATGCAATTTTTAGGCCTGTAGGAAACTTCTTGATTACTGTGGACACCAAAGAGAAAAACAGTGTCTGCTGATAGTTCTACGTGTACTTAAGCAGCCTGGAATAGCCGTTTCCCTTTGCATTAATTGCCCTTTCTGCATTGATAGCAGTTTTTATCAAGTTTACCTTTGTCCCCAATAGCCAGGTGACAGGCATTCTGACATGTACTTGTTTGCCATTCGTTTTTCCATTGATATAAGCACAGCTCAAGATTTGTCAAGGTCTAGTAATGGCAGCTTTTGCCCTGAGCCTCTAATCTTTCTCTTTGCCTCCTTGTAGACATCATCTTCTCCTGGGGGCAAAAGGAGAATGAAAAACTCGCTGAATGAACGTCAATTAGTCTGTGAAGAGCCTTAGAGAATGGGGTCTCAAACATAAATCCTTACAAGGGCTAATCAAGTTTTGCAAATGAGGTGGAGTGAGGAGGTGGACCAAGGAGGAGGCAGGTACAATTCTGGTGAAGAAGGCCTACAGCCACTCCCAGGTGGCAGCTGTTTGTTGTAGAGAGAACACATGATCTCAGATCTCCTGAGTTTTGCAGAGAAGCTGGAAATTAGAATTTTTCTATCTCATGATTTTTTTTCAATGTTGGAAACTAAGTTTTTGAGAACAATGTAGGCTACACTTACACACAAGATTGGCAGTGGGTCTTGGTGGAGCCTCTGTTTCAGTCAGTATTAGGTTACATAACTGTAAAATGAGTAGAGAAGATAGGTGAAGATTGAAACTCTGACCAAAATAAAGATAGGGCTGGCCTTAGGCCAAATGGAGAAGATGGTATTTTCTACCTCACTTTTCCCTTTTGTAGCCTCTTTTCCTGCATATTCTCTACCATGTCCCAGGGCTTTGAATTCCTGGCAAACACAGAGGATAAGAGATCCTCTGATCCAGCATGAGGCACAGCAGGGTCATAGACTGATAGAAGTGAAAGGATCATTAAGAATTATTCAGTTTTGGCTGAGCCTGGTGGTTCACGCCTATAATGCCAGCACTTTGGAGGGCCAAGGTGGGCGAATCACTTGAGGTCAAGAGTTCGAGACCAGCCTGCCAAATGGGGAAAACCCGTTCCCTGCAAAAAAAAAAAAAAAAAAAAAAAAAAAAAAATAGCTGGGCATGGTGGTGCACACCTGTAATCCCAGCTACTCGGGAGGCTGAGGCAAGGCAGGAGAATCACTTGAACCCAGGGATCAGAGGTTGCAGTGAACCAAGATCACACTACTGCACTCCAGTCTGGGTAACAGAGCAAGACTCCATTAAAAAAAAAAAAATAAGAAAAGGAATTATTCAATTTTAGCTCTTAAAATTAGGAAATCAGGAGGCTGAGACTCAGGGAGGTTATTAATAATTATAGTAACTATTCTTATAGCTGTAGTTACTGTTTATTAAATGGTTTCTGTGTTGAGCACTATAGTGAGGATTCCAGAATATTTTCTCATCAAATTATCACAAAAATCCTATAAGGGTTGATGCTAGCCCTACTGTTTACATTAGTTTCATTTTATACTTGGGGAAATGGAGACCTTGAGATTGCAAATAACATACCCTTAGCTATGTGTTAGCTTTGGCTTTAGTTGGCATGACATTCCTATGCTGGTAGCAATGAAGTAATAGCGAAGATGCCTGCTCCACTCCTTGCAATACTTGATGTCTTGAAGAAAATCTTGACTTGGGAATGAGAAGACATGGATTCTAACTCCATCTAGAATTTGGTCGAAAGAGCATCAGATTCTGAGTTTGAGGATCTGGATTGCATACCAGAATCATCACATGCTCTCCATTAACTATTGGTTAGGTCAATTTTCTGATTTTCAGTTTTCTCATCTGTAAAACTGAGGAGATTATGTTAGGTGATCTCTAAGTTTTTTGAGCTCTGAATTTCTAGGATTTCAGAAGGAATCAGCTATAAAGCTCTTGCCTAAGTACTTTCTGACCATGAATGCCTTGTGACACTGATATTTGATGCCTTAACAACTCCTGACTCTTGTCTGGGGAATGGAAATAAACAAAATAATGAATATATAAAATGTTTAAATAGGTAAAGAAAATCAAAGCTACATATTAGCCATTGTTCCAAGTTTATAATATTAGTGAACAGAGATATTATTCAAAACAACCCCAGAAAGCAGGATATTATTATAATCTCCATTTTATAGACAAGAATTGGGGTGAAATAGGTTAAGGAATTTGATCACTTAGTAGGTGGTAGATTCAGGTTTCAAACACAGGCAGTTTGTTTCTGTCAACTGTCTTCTCACAAAAATCCTGTATGTCATTCTGCTTCCCTTGATATTTGTATGTGTGTGTATAATAAATATATATGCATACATTAATATGGAATATATGTGTATAAACACACACATAGATATGAATATATAAATATTAGAATAATTAATATGAAATTATATCAACATGTATACAGTGATCTAGGTTGCATTAAAAATGAGTCTTTAGAAGGTCAAAGAAGATCAGAGCCAAGGTAGAGTCAGCAGGGTGGCATCCTGCAGGTGAGGAGTTGAGTCAGATCTAGGTGTGATGGAAATGGACTAACTCTGAAGCAGGTGGTAGAGTTTGGTAGGTGGAGAGGAAAGGAGTGAGGAGTCTGGATAGAAAGAATGGAAGAAACCAATCCCCAGATGTTGGATTCAGTAAACCTGGCACCTGTTTAGTTTAGCTGGAAAAGAAGAGCAGGGTGTTGAGTGAAGGCAGTGAGTTTGACAAGGAATGGCTTGTGATGAGGAGTTGAAGGACATTTGACAGAGGCCTTGATCATTAGTCTGAAACATCTCTCATCCAAGAAAAAGATCCCGTTTAGGATTATGATTTTAAACAGATTCCTGAGATGTTTCTCTCTCTATATTTTATGTATAAGAAAATATATAAAGAGTTTTCCTCATGAACCTGAGCCTATATGTTGTATTCTAATTGATGTTGACAAATAAGACGGCTGAAATGTTGTTTCTCAAATCTCTTATTCTGTTTTGGATTCAGGAGACCATTTTTTTTCAACCACCCCAAACCCTCCAGCCACCCAGGGCTCCACAGCCACCCAGAGCTCCACAGCCACCCAACGCTCCACAGCCACCCAGAGCTCCACAGCCACTCAAACTTCTCCAGTGACTTCAACCCCAGAGCCACCTCTATTTCAGAACTTCAGTGGCTATCATATTGGTGTTGGACGAGCTGACTGCACAGGACAAGTAGCAGATATCAATTTGGTAAGTAGACAATGGACTCCTTAAGGAGACTGTGAAACAACCAATTTTATTATTTTACAACCTGCATTCATTTCTGATTATTACAACATCATCATTATTTTCTTCTAGCTTTTTAATTGACCTTGCTGCTGTCTAGCACTATGAATTTCATACTAGAAGGAAGAGGAAAACTTTTATTCAATCATAACTCCCCTGTAAAGTCCATTGGCTTTTCTTCTTCTTTTTTTTTATGAACAGAAGTGGCAGAGATGGCAAACTCAAATATGACAGGGGGTGAGCAGGTACCGTAAATGACATCACCAGGCCAGTGTAACATAATAAATGTCTAGTGAATCCTCAGTTTGGGAGTAGGATGCAGTAGGAAATGGTGGGGACTTTGAGGGGAAAGAAAGCACAAAGAAAGTATATGGATTTGGCTGATTGTTGCCATGTAAGAATGGGGGCTCAGGGCTGCTCTATTTTGCAGTATTTTAAAAGAAGCCCCAAAATCCCCAGATTAAAGAGTTGAAGTTTCAAATATCTTACTTAAAAAATAAAGGCAACTCTAGCTAAAACTGGAAACCTAGGTTGCACCAATATGTGAAAGCAAATAAAACTTCTATGTGTCAGGTGTGGCCTATTGACTGCTAGTCTTGTCTATGTGATGGAAATACCCATTTATGTCAGTGCTTCTCTAGGAAACCAGAGCATGAAGTTGTCTAATGGGATTCACTCCCTCCCTCTAAGTAATCTTTACATTCCAGGTATGATTCTCGACTGTATGTTCTGAAACAGTAATCCTGGAATGTGAACCCTAAATAAACACTCTCAGGAGGGGTAAAGCAAACAGTAGAGGGGGCATTCTGAAGACCTAGGTGTAGTTTTATGGGTAAATTTTATGACATGGTGAGAGAAGTGACTTGGGATAGGTGTATGTGATCTGATTTGGCTTAGAGAGTTGTAGAATCCTAAGTCAGGAGCCCCAGTGTTGGGGAGAACAACTGTTCTGAGAAATGGCTAATCATACATAACCTGCTGCCACAACATCCTGTTCCCAAATACTTCACTCTGCATATAGCCCCAGCAGCCCAACCTTGTTCTGCATATGTCCCGCTCCAGCATGACCCTATGTAACTTCTCTCCAGCCCCTGCTTCTTTGCATATTGCAGGAAGTCAGGGATGGAGGGACCGACTGAAGCCATGGCAGAAGAACATAAATTGTGAAGATTTCATGGACATTTATTAGTTCCCCAAATTAATACCTTTATAATTCTTTACACCTGTCTTTACTGCAGTCTCTGAACATAAATTGTGAAGATCTCATGGACACTTATCACTTCCCCAATCAATACCCTTGTGATTTCCTATGCCTGTCTTTACTTTCATCTCTTAATCCCATCATCTTCGTAAGCTGAGGAGGATGTATGTCACCTCAGGACCCTGTGATGATTGCATTAACTGCACAAATTTTTTGTAGAGCATGTGTGTTTGAACAATATGAAATCTGGGCACCTTGAAAAAAGAACAGGATGACAGCAATGTTCAGGGAACAAGGGATATAATCTTAAACTCTGACTGCCGGTGAGCCAGGTGGAACAGATCCATATTTCTCTTCTTTCAAAAGCAAATAGGAGAAGTATTGCTGAATTCTTTTTCTCAGCAAGGAACATCCCTGAGAAAGAGAATGCATCCCTGAGGGTAGGCCTCTAAATGGCCCCCTTGCGGGCAGCTGTCTTTTACAGTCAAAGCTGAAAGGATGAAATAAGCCCCAGTCTCCTGTAGCACTCCCAGGCTTATTAGGATGAGGAAATTCCCGCTTAATAAATTTTGGTCAGACAGGTTGTCTGCTCTCAAACCCTGTCTCCTGATAAGATGTTATCAATGATAATGCGTGCCCAAAACTTCATTAACAATTTTAATTTCGCCCCATCCTGTGGTCCTGTGATCTCACCCTGCCTCCATTTGCTTTGTGATATTTTATTACCTTGTGAAGCTTGTGATCTCTGTGACCCACACCCTATTTGTACACTCCCTCCCCCTTTTGAAAATCGCTAATAAAACCTTGCTGGTTTTATGGCTCAGGGAGCATCATGGAACCTGCCAACATGTGATGTCTCCCCTGGACACGCAGCTTTAAAATTTCTCTCTTTTGTACTCTTTCCCTTTATTTCTCAGACCAGCCGATGCTTAGGGAAATAGAAAATAACCCACGTTGAATATTGTGGGTAGGGTTTTCCCTGATATTTGCAGACAGCCCCTTCTCTGCTGTGCTACCTGTTGTACCCTTACAACATATTTTCTTACTTTCCCTGATAAATCTGCCTTTCTTTACCTATGACTGTCTTGGTAAATTTCTTTACCACCCCATGTCATGGGCGGTAAATGAATTTACCAGCCAGTTGCACCCACGACAGGAATGATACTATGGTAAAAGCCAGGGCGAGGTACCCTCTGTGAAGAATACTTAATTATGAAGATACCATTTTCTTCAGAAAACAAAATTGTACACTAAACAACCAACATGAGAGAACCTTCAATCTTTAAAATGTTCCTGGGCAATGTGGGGTGGAGGTAGAGGAAATATATTTTCCTGTACATCTTAGACAGGCAGGAGAAAAAGAGCCATTGCCCAAACCATTGTCCAAACTGGAAAGATCTCACGTGTTAGTGTTAGTAATAGCATTTCCAAAGTCTCACCAACTCCCTCCTGCCCATAAGCCAGGGAACAGCTTCTGCCAACCTGATCGATTCTTTGCCTTTGCATTTTTCTATATGAAAGATTCAAGCCTCTTTTATGATATTTTTCAGCTTTCTTTCTTCCTTTTCTTTTAATTTTGAAAACATATATTCTCTCACTCAGAGCCACCATGTCATATGGATGTTTTTTCTTTGTCTTTCTGCAGTCATCTATATTGTATGTTTGTGCCTGGTTTCTAGTAGTAGGGGAGTGAGACAGAGCAGTTCTGATTGTCTCTTCCTCTTTAGATGGGCTACAGCAAATCTGGCCAGAATGCACAGGGCATCCTCACCAGGCTGTACAGTCGTGCTTTCATCATGGCAGAACCTGATGGGTCCAATCGAACAGTGTTTGTCAGCATCGACATAGGCATGGTATCCCAAAGGCTCAGGCTGGAGGTAAGTGATTTGAGAGGAGAAAGGAATGAAGAAATGATATGGTTTAAGGAACAGTTGATGCATGTGACAGGAACTAATTCCTCTTGGTTTCTCATTCATTGAAATTCTACTACCTTCAATGTTAATGACTCTTGACAATATAGCAGATAATCTTACAAGGAGAATGATCCTCACCATTTCAGTCTAAGTTATCTTGGTCAAAAGTTGCTTTCAATTCTGCTGATGACTCATTGTCATTATTAATGCTAATATTTTTATTGAAAGTTTATAATGTGCCAGGTTACATTTATATATGTGTATGTATATATATATATATATATATATTCCCTTATTTAATCCTCCTTGTTAGAAGTTGGGAGAGTACCAATTAATCACTAAGCCCTTCCTCAGGTTCTCAGACAATTGAGAATACATGTGAGGAATCAGATGTGAATTAAAATACAACATTGAAATGAGGTTGACCATGAATTAGTAGTTACAGAAACTGGGTAATAGGCACATAGGGATTCATTATAGTATTCTGATTGTTTTTTATGGATTTGAAATGGTCAAAGCCATACAAAAGGAGGAGGAGGAGGAGAGAGGGAGAGAGAGAGAGAGTGAGAAAGCGAGCAAGCAAGCAAGCGACTGATAGAACTTCCGATTCTATCTTTCTAAGGCAATTTCTAATCCCTGACCCAGTTATATTTTCTGCATGGGATCAGGTCACTAAGAGAGAATGTGTTCTGTTAATGTCTGCTCACATAATCATGAATGTGAGAAAGAGGAACGGCTGGATCTTTGACCGGAACAATGACCATAAAGGTCCATTATGCAATGTCAGATTTTGCTAGCCTCACCTATTAAACACTTTCCTTCTCAAGCCATGTGAAGGGGCCCATGAGAGGGATGATGAGATGGCCTAAAAGCATCACTTTAACGTTGTTCCCTTTTGGGGAGGAGAGTTGAAGCCTCCCCCATCTAAGGAGACATGAGGACACGGGATGAAGTGTCTTCTCCACTCCTGCACTTACCACAAAACAGTGAGGTGGCTCTGTTGTTATTTCCATTTTCTGGGTAAGAAAACTGAGTCTTGGAGAAGATAGGTAACTTTCCAAATTTCACACAGTTAGCAAATGGTAGAACTGGATTCTGAACACAGGTATGGTTAATCCCTGAGTCCACATTCTTTTTTATTTTTTTGTCATTTTAAATTATACTTTAAGTTCTGGGATACATGTGCAGAACGTGGAGTTTTGTTACACAGGTATACACGTGCCATGGTGGTTTGCTGGACCCATCAACCCATCATCTACATTAGATATTTCTCCTAACGCTATCCTTCCCCTAGCCCTCCATCCACCGATAGGCCCCAGTGTGTGATGTTCTCCTCCCTGAGTCCAAGTGTTCTCATTGTTCACCTCCCACTTAAGAGTGAGAACATGTGGTGTTTGGTTTTCTGTTCTTGTGTTAGTTTGCTGAGAATCATGGTTTCCAGCTTCATCCGTGTCCCTGTGAAGGACATGAACTCACCCGTTTTTATGGCTGCATAGTATTCCATGGTTTATATGTGCCACATTTTCTTTATCCAGTCTATCATGGATGGACATTTGGGTTGGTTCCAAGTCTTTGCTTTTGTGAATAGTGCTGGAATAAACATGTGTGTACATGTGTCTTTATAGTAGATACATTCTTAAAAGTGACATTATTCTGTACTCTTAGAGGGAAAAATGCATTGACCACTTGCTTTTTGTAAGGTACTTTGCTAGTGTCACTTCAGGGGACATATAACTAAGTAAGTCATAATTCATCTCCTTTATGAGATCATTTTCTAGTTGGTGGATAGAAGGAAGGACTGTGAAATATAGAGATATACAGAAGTATACAGATAGCTATAATTAACTGAAGGAAGGTATGGTAGGATAGTAATTGTCTATTACTGGGTAGGAAATTACCCTAAACTATAATGGCTTAAAACAACAAACATTTATTATCTCACATGATCTATGGGTTAGGAATTCTATCTTGGCTAGGTGGCTCTGGTTTAGGTTCTATGGCAATCAAGGTGATGGCAAAGGAGGAGTCATCTGAAGGTTTGACCCAGGCTTGAAGGTCCACTTCCAAGATGGTTTGTTCATGTGGCTGTTGGCCAAAGGCCTCAGTTCCTCACTCTTCCTATCCTTACGACACAGTAGGTAGATTCCCTCAGAGTGAGTGACCCAAGAGAACGAGCAAGGAGGAAGCTACAGTGCACTGTATGACCCAGGTTTAGAAGTTATACGCCATTACTTTCACCCTGTTCTATTCATTAAGCAAGTCACTAAGTCCAGCTCACACTTAGTGGTGAAAAAGTAAGCTTTACTTCTTGAAGGGCAAAGTATCTGAGACTTTGTGGACATATGGTCTTTTAAGATCACCAATGGGGATTCAAGAAATGCAAATTAGGAAAACATTTTCATGGTAGAAATGACACTTGAGTGAGCAGAATTTTAAATGGTTAGGATGGGAAGGGAGAGAAATCTGATGGAAAAAACAGAATGAACACAGAGAGGCATGAAGGAGGGATATAGACTCTTATGAGGGAACAGAGGAGATCTATTAGGACATACGGAGGCATGTAGTTGGAGATGTATCTGGAAGATATGTTTGTCATAATTGCAGAAGGCCTGAGATGCCGGCTTGTTTTTAATTCTGTGGGTGATATGGACTCTGAGAAATCTTCTGAGTGGCAGAGTGATGTAAACACCATTTTGTTTTAGGATGATTAAGCAGGTAGAGATGTTTGATATGGATTGGAATAGAGTGGAACTAGAAGTGAGGACAAAAATTAGCAGACTCTTTAAAGTGATACTGAGGCTCTATTGGTGAGGGTCCAGTTAAGAAAACAGTAATCATCATACTAGGTATTTCAAACAGAGGTATTTCACCCAGGGAGGTTTTATAAGATGTTAAAAGGCTGAAGGAACAAGAAAGGGAAACTGGAGTTGCTGGAAGGGTTTTTATTTTTTATAACTTTGCCTAACAATTTCCCCCTTTATCATGTGAGGCTGGCACAAAGATCTTAAACCAATGTGATGTCAGTGAGACTACATGGTGGTGGGATAGGAAATTAAATGTGAGTCGGCCGGGTGCGGTGGCTCACATCTATAATCCCAGCACTTTGGGAAGCTGAGGTGGGTGGATCACTTGAAGTCAGGAGTTTGAGACCAGCCTGGCAAACATGGTGAAACCCCATCTCTAATAAAAATACAAAAATCATCCAGGCATGCTGGCAGGTGCCTGTAGTCCCAGCCACTTGGGGGGTTGAGGCAGGAGAATTGCTTGAATTTGGGAGGTGGAGGTTGTATTGAGCCAAGGTCAAGGTCACTCCATTGCACTACTCCAGTCTAGGTGACAGAATGAGACTCTGACTCAAAACACACACACACACACACACACACACACACACACACACACACACACAAAAGAAAGAAAGAAGGAAAGAAAGAAAGAAAAAAATTAAATGTGAGTGAGATTTGGACATGAATAGACGTAAAAGCCAATACTTAACATAATATTCATGCTGAGTCTGAAACTCTTGTCAGTGCCTTGTGTGGATTAATGTATTTACTCCTCCAAACAACTCTATGAGGGAGCTATTATTATTATGTCATTTGACAGATTGAGAAACCAAGTTTGCAGAGGATTGAGTAACTTATCCAAGGTTGCACAGCTAGGAACTATCAGAGCTAGGATTCAAACTTAAGCATCTTGGTGTCAGAATTCATGCTCATTTCTACTATACTATACCGCTTTTCTGAAAAATGAGATGGTTCTAATTGGGAAATAGTATGGTCATTAGCAGAAAGGAAAGAACCAAAAGGTAGACTTTGGCAGGTAGAGTGGGGAGGAGTTTAATGTGTTTGTAGATGCTATCAAGTCAATAGTGGGCACCATTTATCTGTCTCTTCCTATTTTTACATCCTCATGCAATCTGAGACCCAGTGGGAAGGCCGTTAAATGAACCCACTTAGTTTTCCCAAATTAATCCAAGGGAAGGTGTGAGAAATAAATGTAGCTAAATAAGTGCTATTAAGATTATTTATAACACCTACTTTTATGCAAGTTCTCAGTCTCAGCTTTAAGATAGATGAAATTTCCAGTACAGAATGAAGATTATGGAAGATCTCTGTGCAGTGAGGCAGGACAGGAAAACAGAAGGACTTTCTAGGTTTTTCTATGTCATGCTCCCAAGAGTGTCAGCGATAGGAAATGGAATAGAAACTGAAGACAGAAGTGAGCTGTAGACATAAATGTAGCTGCTTTGTCCTGTGTTAAAATGCCTTCCTTTCATGAACTGGGAAACATGTTATTTTCAATGGCTATCTTCCTGGCATTGTTATATATATAACTAGGTTTTACGTTTTTCTTTTTTTCCCCCTTGGAAGTCCCATATGTCTGACTTCATATCAGAGATTGTAGTTTAAAATAAAATTCATGTGTACTGTTTGTAGTCTTTTTTGTTTTAAAATTCAAGATTCATAATTTCTGTCTTTTTAAGGGCTTGATTCTTGAGTAGACATGAAGAAACGCATTTAATTCTAAAGCCCTAATGTCACAGTTCTTTAGGAATAAATAGGATGGGGTTAAGGAGCTTTAAAGTTGACTTGTGGCTCTTTTTCTCTACTACCTTCCTGTCTTAGTTGTAAGTTGCTTTTTTTTTTTTTTTTTTTTTTTGAGACGCAGTCTTGCTCTGTGCCCCAGGCTGGAGTGCAGTGGCGCGATCTCGGCTCACTGCAAGCTCCGTCCCCCAGGTTCACGCCATTCTCCTGCCTCAGCCTCCTGAGTAGCTGGGACTACAGGCGCCCGCCACCATACCCAGCTAATTTCCTTGTATTTTTAGTAGAGACGGGGTTTCACCATGTTAGCCAGGATGGTCTCGATCTCCTGACCTCGTGATCCGCCTGCCTCGGCCTCCCAAAGTGCTGGGATTACAGGCTTGAGCCACCGCGCCCGGCCCTGTAAATTGTTAAAACATCAGCTTCTGACTTTAGTTCAGCTTTCATGGTGTCCCTTCATTGATCATTTTCTCTTCTCTTCACAGACATTTCTTCTTCATGAGTGTGGTGCTTACAGTATGGAATAATATATGAGAGTGATGAGGGATTGGGGCTGGAGTTAGGATCAAACAGAAGGAACATAAAAGGATGTTAATCTAGTTAGATTATACTTCCATTCTGTATTTGTCTTGCATCATAGGATTGCTTATGTGGACATGGTAACCAAACAATCAATCTTTGGGACATGGAGAGGTTAATGAGGCAAGATGGTTATGACTGGAATGAGAATGGCGTAGATCTTCACCTGCAATAGAAGAGGTTGAATGGTTATCTTCATGTATATTAAGTACATAGCACAGAAGCTGCTACTCCCCACTTACCAGCAGTGAGCTGGAACTGGCTTGCACAAGTTCATAAAAGCCAATTTGTAAATATTCAGGAACATTGTGAGCTGGCTGTTAAGCTTTGGGTGGCTTGAAATTGATCATGATGAGGAGTTTTTATACCACAGAAATTGGCGAATACAAATGAGGGCTTTTAATTTTATTGCATGTTCCAGAGAGACAGCTCATCAGAGTGTCTATGCCATCCTCAAGGTAAACATTGCTAACAATTGCTTTGGGTTTGACACTTCTGCTGGATCTTTCTTTTTCTTTAATTAATGTTTGTGTGTATGTGGTACATATATTTATGGGGTACATGAGATGCTTTTATACAGGCATTCAATGCCTAATAATCACATCG
The DNA here is from genome assembly GCF_001698545.2 of Rhinopithecus bieti. Taxonomy (NCBI): domain Eukaryota; kingdom Metazoa; phylum Chordata; class Mammalia; order Primates; family Cercopithecidae; genus Rhinopithecus; species Rhinopithecus bieti. Next base: position 1,064,081 of record NW_016804517.1, read on the forward strand.
TGGAAAATGTGGTATCCATCCCTTCAAGCATTTATCCTTTGTGTTACAAACTGCTGGATCATTTTTAAATTATCTTTCACAAAAAGTCTCAATGATACCAAACTTTAGATTGCAGCTTATTAAAGCATAATCAGCAACAGGTACTCAGCAACATCACCAGTACTCTCTCTGGTGTTTTCTTGATGTACCTGCACCATATGAAGACATTAGTCTTGATTTGGATGTTCATTGATTGACTTATTCACTAAACATTTACTGAGTTTCTTTGTATTAGTTGTTTATTGCTGTGCAACAAATCGCCTAAAAACTTAGTGGCTTAAAACAGCAATAATACATGTTGTTCAAGGTTTCTGTGTGTCAGGATTCCCAGAGTGGCTTGGTTAGACGATTCTGACTTGTTTTAGAACAAGTCATATATCATCACTTCTGTGTCATGATGTGGCACTCAGATGCTGGCTAGGGCTGCAGTTGTTTGATGGCTTGACCAAGGCTGAAGAAATTACTTCTAAGGTTGCTCACTCAGATGGCTAGCAAGTTAGTGCTAACAGGATGCTTCCTATCCTCTTAGGTCTCTCCACAGGATTATTAGGGTGTCCTTGCATCATAGGGGATGGCTTCCCCTAGACCAACAAGTCTAAGAGTTAGTTTCAAGGTGTACTGAATTCTTCATCTGGGAAATGAGGTAGTAGAGTAGCTTAAAAACCTTTGCAGTTTCTGCTCACTATGCCTGAGTTGCTTTTCCACCAGATATTGCACAGCCAGCTTGCTTTCTTCATCTAAGCCTCTGCTAAAAGAGTGCCCCTCTTTAGAAGATCTTTCCTCACTAACACCCGCTAGTTTCTTTTTCCTTATGCAATAATATTTTTCTTCATAGCATTTATCACTCTATGATATAATATTTAATATTTATTTGCTTGCTTACTGTCTTTGTCTTTCATTAGAATAAAAATATCTTCAAGACAGGAACCTCATATATTCTTTTGCTTAGAGCAGCTGTTGAATGATGAATGAATAAGAGTACTGGTTCTCTAGTTAGACGTGGGTCTGGAGTCTGGCTCTGCTACTTATTAGATCAACAGGCAAATTATTTAACTTTTGTATAATTCAATGTTCTCAGCTAAAAATGGGCTTAACAATACCTGTGTAGCTCTTGAAATTATCATAAAGATTTTTAAATACATACTATATATAACATACCTAGCATTGTGTTTGCTCATAGCAAGAATCCATAAAATGTTAAGTATTGTTATTATTATTTCATTGTTATTACTATGATAATATCCTCAAACATAGAGTGAGGGGCCATTTGAAAGGGATGTTGGCCGGACGCAGTGGCTCACGCCTGTAATCCCAGCACTTTGGGAGGCCGAGGTGGGCGGATCACGAGGTCGGGAGATCGAGACCATCCTGGCTAACACGGTGAAACCCCGTCTCCACTAAAAAATACAAAAAACTAGCCAGGCGAGGTGGCGGGCGTCTCTAGTCCCAGCTACTCGGGAGGCTGAGGCAGGAGAATGGCGTAAACCCAGGAGGCGGAGCTTGCAGTGAGCTGAGATCCGGCCACTGCACTCCAGCCTGGGCGACAGAGTGAGACTCCGTCTCAAAAAAAAAAAAAAAAAAAACCAGAAAGGGATGTTAATATAGTTTGGCTGTATCCCCACCCAAATCACATCTTGAGTTTTAGTTCCCATAATCCCCATGTGTTGTGGGAGGGACCCCATGGGAGGTAATTGAATCATGGGGGTGGGTACCTCCATGCTGCTGTTCTCATGACAGTGAGTTCTCACAAGAACAGATGATTTTATAAGGGGCTTTCCCCTCTGTCACTCTGCACTTCTCCTTCCTGCCATCATGTGAAGAAGGACGTGTTTGCTTCCCCTTCTGCTATGATTATAAGTTTTCTGAGGCCTCCCCAGTCATGCTGAACTGTGAGTCAATTAAACCTCTTTTCTTCACAAATTACCTAGTCTTAGGTATGTCTTTATTAGCAGCATGAGAATGGATTAATACAGATGTAATTAGTATAGATCAGTGATTGAACTCATCAAAGCCTTTTCCTATGTTGAGCTCCTATGTTATCCCTCTTCTTAGTTCAATTACTTTTTTTCTTGAAGGTCCTGAACAGACTGCAGAGTAAATATGGCTCCCTGTACAGAAGAGACAATGTCATCCTGAGTGGCACTCACACTCATTCAGGTCCTGCAGGATATTTCCAGTATACTGTGTTTGTAGTTGCCAGTGAAGGATTTAGCAATCGAACTTTTCAGCACATGGTCACAGGTATCTTGAAGGTAGGCAAAGAGCCCCAGAGGCAGCTGTTCTTTACCATTGCTTATAAGTATTTTAGGAGTGATTGGATGTGATATGAAGAGTCCCTATGGGATTTGAGTCTGAGCATAGTATTAGCATGTACCATTCTTTCTCCTCCCTGACTCTCTCTTAGCTTCTGATTCTGAGCTATGGGCTGTTAGGGCTGAGGCATGGATGATTGGAAAAGAAGGCTTCTATGGGAGTAAGCCCGATGTAGTTATTTAAATAGACAAAACATTTTGGTTTGGGGTTTTTTTGTAGAGGGCACTACATAGTCTGTTCTTTGCACAAAGTCACACAAAGAGAAACCCATGAAGGAGCTAAAAGTAATTACAAATAATTCTAAGATTTTAAAATATTTCCCAAAGTACAAAGAGAATCCAACTTATAAATACACATCGCAGTTTTTCAAGTTCTCTACTACAGATACAGACCTCCGTGGTGCTCCTGACAAATACCCTTAAACTCCTCTCCTGTTTCTGGTTTGAGCTTATACTCCTCTCTTTTCTGTCTTCCAGCTCATTATTTTGTTGCATAGGATCCTTGCTAATGTTTTGCTTCATTTTATTGTATTCTAGGCTTATTCTCTATTTTTTTCTTACAGTGTCACCCCCAAAATTCAGGGATCCAACTAGCATAGGCAGAAATTGCTTTACAATGATGTTTTGCAAACCGAGGCTTGCAATGTATTAAAGGCTTATGAAATCAATTTTATGGGTTGCAAAATACATTACAAAAAAATGCTAAAAAATAGATTGTAAGATATAATGTATAACACACAGTCAGGGTATAGTTTGCTTTGTGAACTTTTGTTTTGGGATGCATATGTTGATGTGTATTAAGCTATGATGAAAAATGTATCTCTCACAGTAGTTCACAGTCAAAAAAGTTTGAACAACTCTGCCTTGGTAGTAGAATGGCAAGGGTAGGGAGGTGGAAACACATGTTAGCAAAACTTGTATTAGTGTTGTAGGAGTCAAGTCTCCCATTTTGGCTATCTGAAGTGACAAATTGAGCTTCATTTAGCAGTCCGGAGAGGCCAGCAGATGAGGCTTTTTGTGAGCTCAGGCATTAATCAGTACTGTGCTTCCACACAACATGGCATTTCCTTTATTTCCTTGAAAGCCATTTCTGTTTACCTCCAGAATGGCAACAGCAATGTGGTTCTCCAGCTTTTATCCCATAATGTGGACACATTAGAGACAAAGGAAATTGTTTACAGGGCTCTTCTGTTTGTATTGACTAAGTCATTATCCCCACCAGGATTTCTAAGCTTATAACAGCTCCCTCTTTTTTAACCTTCAGAGCATTGATATAGCACACACAAATATGAAACCAGGTAAAATCTTCATCAATAAAGGAAATGTGGATGGTGTGCAGATCAACAGAAGTCCTTATTCTTACCTTCAAAATCCGCAGTCAGAGAGAGCAAGGTGAGGAGAAATCTTCAAAATGATATCGTTTCATTCCCTTTAGGGAACAGCAACAAAATCTAAGTACAGGGCTGTTGCTTGATGAATATGGTGAGGTCCTAAGAGAGTATTACAGCTACAGTGTCTTAGAAGCATCTTTATAATCTAAGACAAGTAGAAACAAAAAGTGATGTAGAAGCAAACACCAGTTTATTCAGGAATCTTTCCACTTTGTTGATTATGGGAGCCAGTGTGGATGTTTGAAGTACTCTGAGCTTTGAAATCAGGAACAACTGTGGCCTCAGCTTAGTTTTATTGCTTTCTAGTTATGTGACCTTTCGTGACTTACTTATCTTAATTTATTGTCACTCAGCTTCTTCATGAGTAAATGGAGATAAAAATGTGCACAATGCATATTTATTAAATTAATGAATAGCTCTTTTATTATGTGTTATCCAGAATAAATCATCTTAGTCCACAAGAGTGTGGCTAGACAGAGAAAATAAAAGGATAAAGAATGTGGACAGATGGCCGGGCGCGGTGGCTCAAGCCTGTAATCCCAGCACTTGTGGGAGGCCGAACGGGCGGATCACGAGGTTAAGAGATCGAGACCATCCCTGGCTAAACACGGTGAAACCCCGTTCTAACTAAAAAATACAAAAAACTAGCCCGGCGAGGTGGCCGGGCGCCTGTAGTCCCAGCTACTCAGGAGGCTGCAAGAGCAGGAAATGGCGTAAACCCGGGAGCGGAGCTTGCAGTGGCTGAGATCCGCCACTGGCACTCCCAAAGCTGGGGGAAAGAGCTAGACATCCGTCTCAAAGAAAAAAAAAAAAAAAAAAAAAAAAAAAAAGAATGTGGGACAGAAGAGTAAGAAAAAACCCACATCTATTTGAATGAAAAACTAAGGGAGGAGCATTATTTTGCCTTTTTGTTTTTTTAAGCTGGTGAACCAGTTTGTGACACTGTAAATAATATCACACTTTTAACTTGACCACTTGATATTGTACATTTTTGCCTGCATATTTTCATCAATAGCTTTTCAAAGGAAATGATTTTAGAAAATGAATCTGATTTCCCTTGAGAGGGCATAAAAGAACACTTAAGTTGCAGGTCTTGAATGCTTTCGATTTTGCAAATTCCCTGCTCTTTTAAAGAGATATCATTAAAAATTGATATGAGTGGAAATTTCAAAGACAAATCTCTTTTGTAAGAAATACATATATGTTATATAATATTGTATATTATATAAAAATATGTGTATTTCAGCTCCAGTTACTTGACCCTAGTCCCCCAAACTTTGATCACAATTACATACCCTTTCCTTAGCTGAGAAATGAGGTACTGGATGCAGTTCACAGAACCACTGTTTGTCAAGACGTCTCACTTACTGAGAGGCATTTTTGTTTTTGTGTCAGCTGCTACTGTTCATCTTACATGAGGGTCAGGCTCTAACACAGAACTGACTGTGCTTTTCTGTTTTACTGACTAGGTATTCTTCAAATACAGACAAGGAAATGGTAGTCTTGAAAATGGTAGATTTGAATGGAGATGACTTGGGCCTTATCAGGTACTCTATTTCCTTTTTAAAAATAATTCTGTCTGGGTAGCTTTTCTTAATTAAAGAGAAGGGAAAAGAGACCATAATAGTACCAGCACACACTGAGAATAAGTTGTGTGGTTAAGAGTCCAGGCTCTGGAGTCAGACACAACTGGGGTCCAGCCATGGGCCTTGTACGGGGTTCTCAGCCTCTCAGGGCTTAGTTCTGCACTTGCAAAACAGATTTAATACAGGGATGATAAATGAGGGATCTTGGTGAAGAGCTTGGCACAGCATCTCACATATGACATAAAAACTCAAGCATTAATGCTTATTATGTTATCAAGATCTCACATGTGGAGCTTCCATGATGGTAAACAGTTCTGTTTCATTTAATAAAATGAAAAAAACAATCTGACCAACCAGGAAAGTGATTATGCTTTTGAGATTATTTACCTGTGTTTCCCTAAAAGGATTAAGTCCAATGTAGGACAATGCCAAGGGGGGATAAAATAGAACTGAGAACACCTAAAGGAAGCAAGTGAGGGAAAATTACAGCTGGGGCCAGCTTTTAGCACTGTTATCTGGGAGTGACAGCATTTAGGAAAGCACATGAATTTTGTTTTCTTGAAAATAAGGCATTTGCATTCATATGTGATTTTGGTTGCTGCAACTGGCCTGACTCAGGAATTGACTGGGTGGATAGCATAGTTCCAGACTCTTTGACCTATGGACTTGCAAATGATGCAGACATGCCCTAGGGAAGTATCAGATAGAGCTGGGTGCTAGAGTCAAATGGTTTGGGTTCGCTCTGGGCTCTTGTCCTTATTAGCAATGTGACTTTAGACAAGTTCTGTGACTGTCTTCCTGTTTCTCATCCCTAAGTATTTTTGAGCATACTGTGGGATAAAGTAAGTATTTAAAATGTTGATAATAATGATTAGAAAGATGATAAAGGGTCTGCCAAATGGAATTATAAAATATCTAAGTGAAAGATGCTATGTGAATAAAACTCGCAGTAAAAGTGACAAAAAAGTGGTGAAGAAAAACATTAAAAACTATGATTCACAGTTCACACACTAGAGTTGGCCCTAAAAGTAGGTGGAGAACAACATGGTAATAAAAAGTTCAGGTCTTAAGGTAAGGTTAACTTGACTTCAAATCCCAGCCCTCTGCCACTTACTAACTCTGTGGCCTGGAGAAAGTAACTTAATCCACTTAGACCTTAAGTATCCTATTTGAAAATAGGAATATTAATACCCCATAGGGTTGTCTGAGGATTAAATGAGATAATGCATACACAACTCTAGTTCTGTGCCTAACACAGAAAAAAGTTTAATCATTTTAGCTAAAAAGGAATAGAAAACATATTCTACCTCTTCTAAATAATTCCATTATTAGAATGCTTGCAATTCTTAGCATTTGAGTCCCTCTTTTGTGTTAAAAGTGAAGTCACTAAAAGCTCCCTAATAAAATTTGCTATATGGGCTGACATAATAGGACCTATTCTTCTATTACAATGAATTTATCTCTTGATTAGTTGCCTCTTAGCATTTATTTAACTCAGCACACTTCCTAAATGTCAGGCGTGTAACTGTGTGAGTGGGGTATGTTATGATGAATAAGGCATGGTTTCTATCTATAAGGGTCTCACAAGCCGGTGGGGTGAATGGGGCAGGAGACAGAGATAAATAGATAGACAAGTAACCATAACATGAATTAGATGACCAACAGCACTATCACATGGGCATAAATAATTCTGTGGGAGTTTGGAGGAGGTAGCCCTGAGTTTTTCCTGAGAGCACTGTGGAAGGCCTCCAAGAGAAAATGACATTTGAACTGGACCTTCAAGGAGTCATGGGATTTCTCACGGGGTCATAAAAAACAGAGAGTCGTGAGGCCAGAGTGTGGGTGAGGTCAGGGCGTGGGTAAGAGGTGGACTGGAAAGGTAAGACAGGTCTGGATTCTAGAGCACTTTAGTGGGGCATTCAGTTACAAGAAGGAAAGGATAAGAGCAAACATCTCTGATAGTTACACTGAGTATCCAAAATTTGTTGGGACAAGGAGATAGAGTCGCCCTTACAGTTTCTATTTAACTCTTGGCTGAAGGACCAAGACCATTTACAATTCCCTTTTAGTAGTTTTTGAACCTTCACCCCCC
>NW_016804517.1:1073743-1110184 GCF_001698545.2 Rhinopithecus bieti
CCGCCCCCCCGAGATAAGCTCTTGCTCTGTTGCCTAGGCTGGAGAGCAATGGCGTGATCATAGCTCACTGCAGCCTCAAATTCCTAGGCTCAAGTGATCCTCCTGCCTTAGCCTGCTTAGTAACTGGGACTACAGGCACTCACCACCACACCTAGCTAATTTTTTTTTAATTTTTTGTAGAAATGGGGTCTTGCTTGTTGCCCAGACCAATCTCAAACTCCTGGCCTCAAGTCATCTTCCACCTCGGCCTTCCAAAGTGCTTGGATTACAGGTGTGAGCTACTGCACCTGGTCAGTTTTTGAATCATTTAATAACTGGAACAGAAAATCCAAAAATACTATTCTTTTGGCCAGATGTTCTTTGCTTCCTTACATACAATTATAGCACGTATCTGGAAGTCCTTCGGTCAACTGTCAAGGTTATAGCAAAGCTTTTCCATCTGTTGTGCTTAACACCCTGCAATAACTTTCCATAGTTTCTGTAGCTGCCGTATGTTATCTTTGATGTAATTGCTCCTGCAATTGCCTCTTGTTTCATAGTGTAATTGCTCTTTGAACACGTTAAAAATGATCCAAAATATAAAGTCAAATCTGGGCTGCTAAGTAACTCACCCACCACATGTAGGTGCCTGCTGTTAGACAGAATCCCAAGGTGAAAGGAGTTTGGAAGCACAGCAACTCAGAATCACAGAACATGGAGATGACCTAGTTCAACCTTCAGCAGAGGAGCAAGGGCCTAGAAAGGTGATGTGACCTGCCCAGCATCACAGCCAAGATTGTCTTCTTCACAATGAAAACCATATTCGAGTTCATAATTCATTCCTTCTTACTTTCGTTTTTGTTTTCAGTTTTTCATTCAGCAAGTCTGTACTGGGGACCTACTATGAGCCATGTAGTACCTCCTTGGAATGATGTATTCCCTGGCCTTGAAATCAGGAATCCAGTACCTTGGAATCTAGTACCCATATTTGTACTACTGGAATGAATCCCTTAAACTCTCTGAGACTCAGTTGCCATATTTTCAAATGTGGCTATCATATCTTCTCTCCACACAGAAATTATTATGGGATACACTGATGAACAAATACACATGGAGTTGCTGCCCTTATAGGACTTCAGTCTACTGAAGGAGACAGCAGTCATACAGATAGGCATACAATACATGTAAAATTATAACTGGGCTCAGTGCTAAGAAAGGCAGATGTGTAGAACTATCTTAAAGGAATTTGACCTTGTCTGAGAGATTGGGAAAGGTTTCCCTGAGGAAGTGACAACAATGGGAGCTGGAAACTGGAGTAGGAATTAACAGGAAAAATGAGGGGATTGGAAAAGAACATTTAACACAAATGGGGAAGCATTTGAAGAACTGGTAAAAGGTGTGTGTGGCTGGAGTGCAGGGGTCAATGGGGCAGGGTGATGCAAGAAAGTAAGAGATAGAGATTAGATGGCATGACAAAGAATTTGTTGTTTTACACCAAGAGGAATGAAAACTCATTAAAGTGTTTCAAGCTAGCATTGGGAGTTGGGGCTGTCGAAGGGTTGGGAAGAGTGTAGACTTGAGGAATGAAATAAAATTATGTTCCTGGAACTGTTCCATGAACCATTAAGCCCTTAACAATTGTTAGGCCACCATTTGCTCTAGTTGCTCTATGTCAGAAAAATCTATGGTAGAAAATTCTATGTCAAAAAAATTGCTATCTTGTGCCTTTTTCCCCTTACACGAAAGCATTCAATGTTTTTTCTCCAGACGTGGAGAACATGTTTGGGATGTTCTGAATTGTGAATTAAAATATAAGCTGTGTAACTTTACAAAATTCACTTTGGGAGACTCTGTAAGGTACCCCAAGGGTCTGTCATCCAATGGAGGAGAATAAACAGAACCTTGAGAGTCTCGGATGCAGTAAGACACTATGTGTATGAAGAAAACATGAAGGGAGAAAGCAAAACAGGTTTCAAATGTCTACATCAAAAAGAAAGTCACAAGTGCAGATAATCTGAGTGGCAGTTGTGGTCAGTGGAAGAGGTACTACTTACACAGCTACACTTACAAAGGCAGCTCTGAGACAGGTGAGGAGGCCAACTTATTTCTTCAAGGATACTGCAACTGAAAAGGCTTTGTCTTGCTTTTCTTCCCTTTGCCTTCCTCTTTTCTTCTGCCAAGTTTTCTTCCTTGAATTTGCAGCATCACATGGACTCCTCTTCTCCTTCCTTCTTCTTCTCCTTCCTCTTCTTTTCTTCTTCCTCCCCCCTCTCCTCATCTCCCTTCTCCTCCTCTTCCTCCTCTCCTCTCCATTGCCTTCTATTTATATATTGCAAACCTTTTATTCTTATAGTCAGTGGTCTTGAAAGGGGGCCCTTTAAAAGCATATTTTTTAAGATGACAAGGGCAGTGATTTGTATAAGCTATTTGAATCATTTGTGTAAAAGTTAGAAAATCCTATTTGTGCTATTACACTAATTTATTCCAATGGTATTGACTTACAGAACTCAGTTGCAGTATATGTAAAATCTTCTCTCTCATCTATGACTATGACTTCTTTATTTAAAACTTTTTTATATAAAATATTTTGTTTTAATTGACACAGAATAATTGAATTATTTTTCTTGAATTGTAATGTCTGACTGTTTATTCTCTGTGGCTTTCTCTATTCCAGCTCTACATTTTCCCCTCTGTCCACTTAACCCCACTCAAATTGCAAATGCTGAAACCTTAGTGACTGCCCTCTGTCAAACCATTCTTGTTCTCTTTTTTTCATCTCATCTTGTCTTTGTCTTCCTAAATGCCTTCTCTATCATTAGCATGAATGCTGGTTTATAAAGCCTTCCTCTCTGTTTATTTTATTTATTGCTTTTATTTAAAAAATAAATAGAGACAGGGTCTCGCTATGTTGCCTAGACGGGTCTTGAAGTCCTGGCCTCAAGGGATCCTCCTACCTTAACATTTCAGAGTGTTGGGATCACAGGCCTGAGCCATTGTGCTTGGCCCCTGCTTTCTGTTCTACATCTTTCACTGAACCTCTTTTTCTTGTTCTGCTACATGTTGTGAAACTTGATGCTGTCTTCCTGCTCTAACTTTACTTTCTGCTTGCCTGTATTCTTCTTCAGTGGGGCTTGGTCATGGTTGTGCAGTGATCTTTCATCCTGGGTCAGGTTCACCCCCCTCCCCTGCCGGGTAGGTGAAGGTGCCTAGTAAGGACTTTTTGATGACAAAGATGATGACTGTTGACTGATAACAGAGATTGATCACCCTTGTGTAGTTTAAATTGTCCCAAGTTTAGAAACCAAAGTCATAAAAAAACAGTTGGCTGGAGATATTGGACAACTTGATTGTTAGATTTCTGGAAAGTTCTTACTTAACCTGAAAAAAAATCTGGGAGATTATTATTTTTTTCTAAGTTTTTTTTTCAGTATAAAATAGTGTGTGCTTATCATAGAAAACTTGAAAATAAAGAAAGTAGAAAGGAAGGAAAATTAAATTAAATTATACTACCTCACATCAATCATGGTTAATATTCAGGTGCATTTGCTTTTATTCATTTTTCTATGTAAAACATATAATAAGAAATACACATGACTAAAAGGTCTTTCTGTAAATGTGGATGCTCACTTGATTTCACTCACTGTGCACTAGAAGCTTTAAAATACTATAAAAATATTAACAGTGTTATTTCCATGTACTGAGACCATCAAGTATCTGTTTTTGTAGTGATCCTCTTCTTATCTAATAATTTTTTTGTCTTAAAGTCTACATAGTCTGTTAATGTCGCTAACGCAGAATTTGCCATGTATAGGAAATTTTCTGCAATTTTCTTTGAACTTTTCTTTGTTCTCACATTTTAAGGGTGTCTCTTATGAATATCATATAGCTTTAGTTATTTCTTTTGTACTCTGACAATCTTTGTTTTTTAAGCAAATTTAATGTATTTTCAGGAATTGTGATTATCATATCTGAACTTTTCTGTATCTCCTCACTTTGTGCTATTTGTCTCACCTTTTCAGTGCTTCTTTTTCCTCCTCTCTCACCTCTTACATTTTTTGGATCAATAGTTACTTTTAAAATGTATATTTAAATGGCAGATTGTAGTTTATGAAAATGGCTGCAACACCACAATAATTGCTCTTATTCCACGTTTTATCCAAAGTGACCTTGCCACTCTCCATTAAAAGGTGGAGATTATTTTCCTAGTTCTTGAACTTTGGCTGGTCCTGTGACTGCTTTGAACAATAGAACAATGCAGAAATGATACTGTGCCAGTGCTGGGGATAGTTTTCTTTTTTTTTTTTTAATAGACTTGATTATTATTTTAATTAATAAACTATATTTTTAAAAGCAGTTTCAGGTTTACAGCAAAATTGAGCAGGAAGTACAGAGAGTTCCCATATGCATCTTCTTCCAATACGCGCACAGCCTCCGCGACTATCAATATCCCCCACCAGAGTGGTACATTCCTTACAACTGATGAACCTACATTGACACATCATTATCACCCATAGTTTACCTTAGGGTTCATTCTTGGTGCTATATCAAGTAATTTTTTAAAATCTTCTTTTCTTTTATATATTTTCTAAAATTTCCACAGTAAGAAAAAAAATTAAAAAGTCAAAAAATCATCTGGGGATCCTGACACTCAGACATAGCTTCATAGTCTTTCAGACTTTTTCTAAGCACATTTATACTTTTTTCTAAAAAAGTGGGATTTTATTATATTTACAGTTTGTTAACTCTTTTTTTAAATTTAGCAATACCTTATGAATATCTTTCAATGCCAGTTAGTATTTTTAAAATCACCATTTAAAAATTGCTATGTAGTATTCCGTTCTATGTATCATACTGTACTCAACTAATCAGCAATCATTTGTTATTTAGGTTGCTTTCAGTGTTTTCTGTTATAAAATACATCATGATAAGCATTTTTGTTTTTGAGACAGAGTCTTGCTCTGTTGCCCAGGCTGAAGTGCAGTGGTGCCATCTTGGCTCACTGCAACCTCCACCTCCTGGGTTCAAGCGATTCTCTTCCCTCTGCCTCCTGAGCAGCTGGGATTGCAGGCACGCACCACCACGCCTGGCTAAGTTTTGTAGGTTTTTTAGCAGAGACAGGGTTTCACCATGTTGGCCAGGCTAGTCTCAAACTCCTGGCCTCAGGTGATCTGCCCGCCTTGGCCTCCCAAAGTGTTGAGATTACAGGCATGAGCCACCACGCCTGGCCTGTGATAAGCATTCTTGAACGGATACATATTTGCCAATGATTTCCTTAAGCTAAATTCCTAGAATGGGATTCCTGAGCCAAAGAGAATGTTTATATTTTAAAGTTTTTCCTATAAATTGCCAAACACTCCTTTGTTGGTTTACTCTCCCGTTACTCAAACATGAGCAGAATGTTGTTTGTCATACTCTTGACAATCTTAGTATTATCATGCTTTACAATTGTTGCCAAGTAACAGGCTTAAAAAAGTCAAATCACTGTTGTTTTCCTTTGAATTTCTTCAATTCACGGTTTGGCTCAATTGAAAAAACAATACTCTATTGGCCATTTCCTGTTTCTTGTTGATCACTTACCATGTAATGTGCAAGGATTTTTAAATTGTTTTATTTTTATTTTTTGACAGAGTCTCGCCCTGTCACCCAGGCTGGAGTGCAGTGGCATGATCTTGGCTCACTGCAACCTCCGCCTCCCGGGGGTTCAAGTGATTCTCCTGCCTCAGCCTCCCGAGTAGCTGGGATTACAGGTGTGCGGTGTCACTCCCGGCTAATTTTTGTATTTTTAGTAGAGATGGGGTTTTGCATGTTGACCAGGCTGGTTTCGAACTCCTGCCTTGGCCTCCCAAAGTGCTGGGATTAAAGGCGTGGTGCAGAGATTTTGACTGCTGTAACTTAATAGAATTTACCCTAATGAGATATTTCTCCAATATTGGTATTTAGAAGGACTTTTTCATTCAGGATGTTTGAAGATAACAAAAGGATTCTTTGAGAATGTACATCTCTTCTCTGGGGTGGAGATGGTAGAAATATTCTGCAAGATACTTGTCCCAGGTGTGCCTGTAACTTGAGGAGGGCTCTTCCGGCTAGAGCTCATTGTCTTTTTAAAATCTGAGCAGTCCAGTGTGTATTCTTTCCTTCTGCTGGTTTAAAATTTAGCTTGCCCTTTGGGTAAAAGTCTGGGCCCAATAATCCTTCCAGTGTAAGACGATGAAACACCATTTCCTCTTCTTCTCCAGTTTGCGGTGGGTTGGGGTGAGGATGATTGTGAGTGAATGAAAACGAGGGTGTGAAGGTAATTAATGGCAGGTGCCACACAAGATAGAACGTGAAATTCCAGTGGCTGAACACATTGAAGTCTTATCTCCACTCATGGAAAGTCTAATGAAAATTGGGTAGTCCTTCTGCACACATGTTAATAGTCAGAGCTATTCACACACCCCTCCTTGCAAATGAGACTGGGAAATAGAAGAGCACATGGGCATTTTGTGAGCACTCACGTCCCTGTCACAAGAGGGCAGGCTCTCCTCACTGTATCATTTCATGCCCATACCACGTGGGTTGAATATACATGTGTTGTGAATGTTGAACACCGCCCCCATATATTTAACATTGTATTACTCTTATGAATCATAGATATATGTGTGTGTGTATATATATATATATATATATTTATGCTCGGAGCTTTGTGTCTCTTTCCCTTATCATCATTATCATCATCTGCAGCTGCAGCAGCAGTAGTATCAGTATAGCATCACCCACATTCTCGTAGTGAACATTTATTCCATTCTTGGTATCAGCCAGTCTTTGTGCTAAGCACCTCACATATATTAGTTATTTTAATTGTCAAATGCAGATACTACTATTATCATTATGTTACAGGTATGAACACTGAGGTTCAAATAAATTAAGTAATTCATGTCTGACCCCAGAGCTGGTATTTTCAGCTACTGTAATATAATATTAGCCTCTGTATTAGTTTCCTAGGGAAGACACACATTATCAAAGACTAGGTGACTTAAAACAACAGAAATTTATTCTCTCACAGGTCAGGAGGCCAGAAATCCAAATTCAAGGCATTAGCAGGGTTGGTTCCTTCTGAAGACTCTGAGGGGGGAATCTGTTCCATGCATCTCTTTCAGCTTCTAGTGGTTCCCATCAATCCTTGGCTTCATTGGCTTGTAGACACATGCCTCCAATCTGTGCTTCCATCCTCATATCACCTTCTTCTCTATGTCTCTGGGTGTCTCTCTGTTCCTTTCCTCTTGTTGTGAGGATGCTAGTCATTGGATTCAGAGCCTACATGCAGTCAGCATAATATCACTTAATCTTTACCTTGATTACATCTATAAAACCCATATTTGCAAGTAAGTCACATTCTGAGGTTCCAGATGAGCATGCATTTTTGAGTGACACTATTCAGCCCATTACAGCCTCCTATATTTTATTTACTGAAGAGCTCCCATGTTGCTATGAATCTTCTGAACAGTACCTTTGAATGGGTCCACAGTATTCTATTTCCCTATTTGTGGACGTTTAGGTCAGGGAGGGCCATGCTAGCACATAGAACCTTTGTCTAAGTTACACAAATGCATCCTCTTTCCTGGGCTGGCTGAAGTGCCTGGCTCAGTGAGCTGCACAGAGGCTGGCTTTAACCCCTTACTTACCCCCTTTGCCAGTGTTCTTTGCACAGGACACAACTTGCATACTGGACAGGCAAGCCTGGGTCTGAGTATGTGGAACCTGCTTTTCTCTTTGTTTCAGAGTAGGGCACACACAATGTCTGAATTAAAAGAGTCACTAGAGATCCTTTTCTCCAAATACCTCCTTTACACAGAAGGAAAAAAAATTGTAGTGTTTTATATTAATATGTTGTTTACTGATTCATGAAGTATAGTTGAAATCTATTATTTTTCAGTCTCAGTAATTTTTAAATTTTAGTCTGGAAATTTTGACTAACTTTGCTACAAACTAGGATAAGGTCCCCAATCTCTTGACTTTCTGCAGTAGTTTTAATTACATCATGCTGATTCAAGTAGCACCTTGCTTCCTATTTTACATTTAGCTGCGACATAAGCATTATTTAAAAATGCTTACTATCAGAGATGTATTCATCTTTTTATGTCTGAATTCTTAACTTCTGAAACTAAAGCTTTCTTCCTTTCTTTTGAACTTTGCTTTGAAGAATATTTTTTGGCCAGATAAAATAAAATATAAGTACTATGTTTTAAAATTAAAAAAATTAAAATTGATCCAGCCTTTCGCTATATTTTATAAATATCTCATAACTGGTAGTACTTTGGTTCTGTGACAAAGTTTGCTATTTTAATAGTGCACATTTCAAAGGACAAAGGAGGAAAAATATGACATCTTCCGTTCCTTCAATTTAAATAACTTTTTTCTGAACACTTATTTTAATTTTCTAGAGAAAAAGTTCAATTTATTTTATTTTCTTTTTTCTTTTCTTTTTTTTTTTTTTTTTTTGAGACGGAGTCTCGCTCTGTCACCCAGGCTGGAGTGCAGTGCAGTGGCGCGATCTTGGCTCACTGCAAGCTCCACCTTCCGGGTTTACGCCATTCTCCTGCCTCAGCCTCCTGAGTAACTGGGACTACAGGCACCCGCCACCTTGCCTGGCTAGTTTTTTTTTTTTTTTTGTATATTTTAGTAGAGACGGGTTTTCACCATGTTAGCCAGGATGGTCTCGATCTCCTGACCTTGTGATCCGCCCGTCTCGGCCCCCCAAAGTGCTGGGATTACAGGCTTGAGCCACCGCGCCCGGCCCAATTTATTTTCTAAGGCTTAAAATAAATGAAATAAAGAAGAAATTAAGCCAGGTGTGGTGGCTCATCCCTGTAAAACCAGCACTTTAGGAAGGTGAGGCAGGAGGATCGCTTGAGCTCTGGAGTTGGAGATCAGCCTGGGCAACATAGTGAGACCCCCATCTCTACAAAAAATAAAAAGAATTACCTAGGCATGGTGGTGAACATCTGTAGTGCCGGCTACTTGGGAGGTTGAGGTGGGAGGACCACTTGAGTCTGGAAGGTCAAGGCTGAAGTGAGCCACAATTGCATCACTGCACCCCAGCCTGGGCAACAGAGCGAGACACTTTTTCAAAAGAGGAAGAAGAAATCAAGTCTATATCTAACTAGTAGATTGAAATTCTCAGCACATGCTTTCTCCACAGATACCATTGTGGCCAATTGTGTAAGGTCCTTGATGGTAGGAAATGCATCTGACTCCTCTTTACGATCCTTCACACAATGCCTATCAACATGGTTCCCAATAAATTCATGTTGATTGAATGAATGATACAACTGCCATCTTTCCTTGTCCATATCCATTCTGCTTTGGCCACCCTAACTACCCATTCTCTGAACACAGGGCCCTCCTTCACATCTCCATGCCCTTGCAGATGTTATTTCCTCTGCTAGGAGAACTTCTTCTCTAGTGATTCCTTTGCCTGGCTCTTCCTCATCTTTTAAAATCCACCTCAAGTGTCACATCTTTTGTTAAGCATTTCTCAAGGCCAGGATGGTGCCTCATTCATCTTTATGTTCCTGGTGGCTGGCAGAGAGTCAAAGTTAACTAAATGTGTAGTGAATGAGCAAGTGAATGAAGAGAAGGGACAGAACCAGGATTCCACAGTGGATAAGAGCATATATCTCTGTCTATCTATCTATCTATCTATCTATCTATCTATCTATCTATCTATACATACATACATACATACACATACACACACATATATAACCTGAATTCATTGCCCTGCTTCTTGACTTACCACTGTATGACCTACGTCAGGTCATCACACTGTTACCAGTTCCAGTGTTACCACTCTGGGACTTAGTTTTCTTAGTTGTAGAATGAAGATAATGATAGTACTTGACTCAAAGGGTTCCCTGTGAGAATAAAATGAGATCTTGTACATAAAGTCCTTTGTCTAATAAAAGCTAAATAATAGTCAATGTCAGCAGAATTGTTCTATAGTTTTCCTTTGATTGTAATGGAAATATTCAGTGTTGGCTGAAGCTGGCTGACCTCAGCATGATGGTATCAGATGGAAATGTTTTGATTGGGAAGCCAAAATGCCACCACCGCATTTTCTTCCAAACTAAAGAAACTCCAATAAAGCAAAATCCATGTAACTGGAAAACACTAGTTGATTAGGATTTCCTAATACTTGAGTTCTAAGAGAAAGAGACAAACCACACACACAAACCTAATAGAAGAATATTCCTAAATGTAAACACCTTGCAAGTAACTGCGAGGGGATAACTCTAGAATATCTTCAGACTAATAAATGTTTATTCCTTAGCACAGGGGCGAATAGCCATCTCAGGAACTGAATTCAGCTCACTCATTGGTGATTTGGCTTGACATTGTGTTTTGAAAAATTCAAAATGGATGCCAACATGAAAAAAGAAACTATATAGAAATTTTTGAATGCATACTAATTACAGTAATTAATGTAATGAATCTCCATGTAACTTATTGCCCAGCTTCAATAATTAGCAGGACTCTGTCATTCTGTTTTATCCTTCCCCTCCCCTAATCCCCCCTCCTTTTTTTTTTTTTTTTTGGGGTAAAGGTTTTAAAAAAAAAACCAAGAAATCAAACACTTCTTTTTTAAAAATTTGCATTTTATTTTAAGTTCAGGGGTACATTTACAGTCTGGTTACATAGGTAAATGTGTGTCATGGGGCTTCGTTGTACAGATTATTTCATCACCCAGTTATTAAGCCTAGTACCCATTAGTTATTTTTCCTGATCTTCTCCCCTCTTCCATCCCTCACTCTCCAATAGGCCCCAGTGTCTGTTGGTCCATGTGTTCCCATCATTCAGTTCCCACCTATAAGTGAGAACATGTGGTATTTGGTTTTCTGTTCCTGTGTTTGTTTGCTAAGGATAATGGCCTCCAGCTCCATCTATGTTCCTGCAAAGAACATAATCTTGTTCTTTTGATGGCTGCCAAGTATTCCACGGTGTATACATACCGTATTTCCTTTATCTGGCCTATCATAGATGGGCATTTAGGTTGATTTCATGTCTTGCTATTGTGAATTGTGCTGCAACGAACATATGTGTGCATGTGTCTTTAGATATATTTCACTCAGAAATATTTCAGTGTGTATCTCCATCAGATAAAGACTTTAAAAAATATGTAACCTCAATCATTTATTACAACCAATAACATTAAAATTAATTTCTCAATATGATCTGACACCCAATCTGTGTTCGGTCTTCCCTGATTATACCAAAAAGTCTTTTTTTGTTGTTTCAAATAGTTATTTTGTTTGAATCAGACCACAAACTACATTTGTTGGCTACATGTCTTAAGTCTCTTAATGTATAGCAGTTCTCGTCCTTTGTTTCCATGCCATTTACTTCCTGAAGAATTTTAAAGTTGATAAATAAATATGAAAACATGGATTTGTGGCTCCTTTTGAATAAATGAGAAGAGCTGGCAGCACTGGTTTATACTCCCATAAGGCAATACTTGGCTGGAGCTGAGTAAAGGCTGTGAACTTTAGACACTGCAAGTTTTCTACAGTCCACACCAGTCCCTATTGTACCAACTAGTATGACTCATTTGTGTTGCCTGCCTAGCAGCGCCAGTGGGCTTTGAGCAGGCCACCTCAGCCCTACGTCTGCTTCTGATAGGCAATGAGAACTGATGCTTGAAAGATGATCTTAAAGTCCTAAACCCTTTCTAGCCATTAAGTAGATGCTTAGTTTTGTGCATTACATTGCTTAGGTAGGAATGTAAGCGAAAACATTTAAAGATTTTTCAATGAAGACTTGAATCAACAATTTTTTAAAAAAATTCTAAGTTAACTTGACACTTTATGAACTGGCATCTCTCTTTTCTTGAGAGTTCCAGTTAATCTGCTTTACTGCCTTCCACTCTGTAAATATCTTTTTCACCTGTGTGAGGGTTTGAGCCTACAAAGACCACTGGACACGATGTCACAGGACCCACACTTGAGTCCTGGGCCTCTATGAGCAGTGGACCATTATTTTGCTTCTGTGGGTCACCTATGCAGAGTAGAGGTAAAACAGCCTGTCTCTCAGAGTTGTTGTGAAGTTCAAATAAGGTAACAGATGTGAAATTATTTTGTGAACTGTATAGCTTTACGCTTAAACAAGATATTACTAGGCATAAGGATATACTGAATTATGCATAACATCCTCTTTCATGCCTCTGTGCATTTACCCTGCTGTTTCCTCTCCCTGTAATGCCCTCAGGAATTAATTGTTAGTCATCTGTGGTCCCTAAACACTTTATGCCTGTTTCTTTGCAACGTTTGTTACACTGTGTTAAAGCCATTTGTTCACATCTATGTCTTTGGTGAGATTCTGAAAGTAAACCACAGTTTATTCAGTGCTTGGAATACAGGTAACCCTTAGTAAATGTTGGATTAGATAGATTTGAATAATTACTATCTGTGTGCCTATCTTGAAGGACAAAGTCCGTGTATATACAGTTCTTTAGGTATGCCATCTGGTAACTGACCAGTCTAATGATGATGCCAATGATGAAATAGTCATGAAAATGGAGTTCTGTATTTTTAATTTAAGAAAATGATCAGACTTCTTGAGTACATTTTTTGCATTGTATTTTTAAGCCCATGAACAATGAAAGAATCTAGATGTAGAATGTCTATCATTTAAAAATATTTTTTCCTGCTGGAGAAAACTTAAGCTTCCAGTCATAGTTCTTGGCCTCAGTTCTCTGGTTCTCCTGATTAACTTAGAGCTTCTTGCTCCTTTACAGCTGGTTTGCTATCCACCCGGTCAGCATGAACAACAGTAACCATCTTGTAAACAGTGACAATGTGGGCTATGCATCTTACCTGCTTGAGCAAGAGAAGAACAAAGGATATCTACCTGGGCAGGTGAGAATTTATATCGTTGAAAGTTTCATCTTGATTCACTGAGTGTCATCATTCATACTGCGTTCAGAATAGGTGACTCAAATCTCCACAATAAAGTGTCATCATCAATCTCACATATTGATATGCTTGGATAGAGAGCATTTACGATCCTCCCTAACGTGGAAAGAAAAATAAAAAATGAGTACTAATCCATTTGCCTTTTTTGTTACATAGTCCTTGTATTAATTGCTTCATAAAGGTATTAGTTGAATATAAGGAAGGGCAAAGTTCAAGATTTTTGTAATAACAGTAGTTTTGATTAAACTGAAAATATGACAAACTGTTGATATTTACTTACTTTTGTTTTAGAGCTATACAGGGATTAAGCACCATTTTATTTTATTTTATTTTTTTGAGACAGAGTTTCACTCTGTCACCCAGGTTGGAGTGCAGTGGCATGATCTCAGCTCACTGCAACCTCTGCCTTCCAGGTTCAAGCAACTCTTGTGCCTCAGTCTCCTGAGTAGCTGAAATTACAGGTGCAAACCTCTATGCCTAGCTAATTTTTGTATTTTTAGTAGAGACAGGGTTTTGCCATATTGGTCAGGCTGGTCTTGAACTCCTAACCTCAAATGATCTGCCCGCCTCGACCTCCCAAGTGTTATGATTACAGGCAGGAGCCACTGTGCCAGGCCCAAATTCGGAAGACTATATAATGGGATAAGAGTCCCAGGCCCTTACCTACAATTAATATTCCCTTATAAAGATATTAGCTTCCATTAACATTCAGCCTGATCATTTAGCTCTGTCTTTGTTTTGTGTTAGCAGAATAACTGAGACTGGATAATTTATAAAGAAAAGAGGTTTTTTTGGCTCATGATTCTGCTGGTTGAAAAGTTCAAGACTGAACAACTGCATCTGGTGAGGGCTTCATGCTATTACCAATAAAATAAAAATTTTCTCAGAATATTGTACATAAATAATGATAGAAAACAGAAGAGGAGGCCGAACGCAGTGGCTCACACCTGTAATCCCAGCACTTTGGGAGTCCGAGGCAGGTGATTCATGAGGTCAGGAGTTTGAGACCAGCCTGGGCAACATGGTGAAACACCATCACTGCTAAAAATACAAAACATTAGCCGGGCATAGTGGTGTGTACCTATAGTCCCAGCTACTTGGGAGGCTGAGACAGGAGAATTGCTTGAACCTGGGAGGCAGAGGTTGCAGTGAGCCAAGATCGTGCCATTGTACTCCAGCCTGAGGGACAGTGTGAGACTCTGTCTCAAAAAAAAAAAAAGAAAAAGAAAAAGAAAAAAAGAAGAACTAGGATTTGCAAAGAGTTCACAAGTGAAAGAGGAAGCAAGAGAGGAAATACTGAGGAAGTCCGGCTGTTTTTTAGCAACCTGCTCCTGCAGGAACTACTGCAATCCATTCCCTAGAGAGTGAGAAGCCACTCACCCTGTGGGAGGGTGTTATTCTATTCATGAGGGATCAGTCTCTTCCTACTAGGCTACAGCTCTCAACAATGCCACATTGGAGATCAAATTGCAGCATGAGTTTTGGCAGGAGTAAACCACATCCAAACCAAAGCAAGCTCCTTTGTTGGCAAAACTCACTCTATTTTCTCACTTTAGCCTGAATTTTAGAGAAGAGATTTTTCTATTTATGATCACTGCCTGAGTGCTAGGCACTATGAAATAAATTATCTTTTTAGTATCAAAAAAGATTTATATCTCTAATACTTAGTTATCTCTTTCCCTAAGAAAATTCGAGGCATTTAAGGTAGAATAGTAGAGTGGTTGGGTTGAGGCAGAGACCTTGCATGGCTCTAATTAGGTTGAAGAGAGAGAGAAAAGATACACCGAGGGCAAGTCCAGATGGTGGATGGTGTGTTTAGTTTCATTGTGCAACAGGAAAGTCTGTATTTGCTTTTTCCTGTTTAAGCCAATAGCATATTTATTTTTAAAGGGCAAATGGATCTCTGAGCTCCAGATAAAACACAATAGACTAGATTGACTGGTCAGCATTTTGTAGTTTGTTATTGCACACAGTGTTTCTGGTTAAAATATTTCTGTTTGAGGCATAATTTGAAACTCTCCCACTTGAAACAGCTTTGTTGATAATTCGAATATTTTCAGTAATAATATGTGTACTGATTGTAATGCGAGCCTTTATAGGAATAAAAGGTTTTCTCAGAATATTTTTTTCTGGATTTTTTTTTTTTTTTTAATTATACTCTAAATTCTGGGATACATGTACAGAATGTGCAGGTTTGTTACACAGGTATACCCGTGCTATGGTGGTTTGCTGCACCTATCAACCCATCATCTACATTAGGTATTTCTCCTAATGCTATCCCTCCCCTAGCCTCCCACCCCCCGACAGGCCCCAGTGTGTGATGTTCCCCTCCCTGTGTCCATGTGTTCCCATTGTTCAACTCCCACTTATGAGAACATGTGGTGTTTAGTTTTCTGTTCTTGTGTGTGTTTGCTGAGAATGATGGTTTCCAGCTTCATCCATGTCCCTGCAAAGGACGTGAACTCATCCCTTTTTATGGCTGCATAGTATTCCATGGTGTACATGTGCCACATTTTCTGTATCCAGTCAATCATTGATGGGCATTTGGGTTGGTTCCTGGTCTTTGCTATTGTGAATAGTGCTGCAATAAACATATGTATGCATGTGTATTTATAGTAGCTATTATGAGGTAGGAATGATTTATTAATCCTTTGGTATATACCCAGTAGATGGGTTGCCTGGTGGTCAAATGGGTGGTTTGCTGGGTTCTGACTTGAGGAATCACCACACCTGTTTCTGCCACCAATGGCTTGGACCTCACTTCAAACTCTACTACGAAGCCGGGTACCAAGCATGGTACTGGTACCAAAACATATATAGACCATTGGAATGAAACAGAGGCCTCAGAAATAACACCACACATGTACAGCCATCTGGTCTTCAACAAACCTGACAAAAACAAGCAATAGGGAAAGGATCCCCTATTTAATAAATGGTGTTGGGAAAACTGGCTAGCCATATGCAGAACACCGAAACTGGACCCCTTCCTTACACCTTATACAAAATTAACTCAAGATGGATTAAAGACTTAAATGTAAGACCTAAAACCATAAAAACCCTAGAAGAAAACCTAGGCAAATACCATTTAGGACATAGGGATGGGTAAAGACTTCATGACTAAAACACCAAAAGCAATGGCAACAAAAGCCAAAATTGACAAATGGGATCTAATTAAACTAAAGAGCTTCTGCACAGCAAAAGAAACTATCATCAGAGTGAACTGGCAACCTACAGAATATTTTATATCCTCTTTTTATTGTCTGCAAATGATTTTGAATAGCTTACCAGAGTGGATTTAATGTTTGCATTTCTAATGGCAGTCATTACAGGAAATAGGAAAGAATAAAAGGCAACTTGGTATTTCTTTCGTCAGGGGCCATTTGTAGCAGCCTTTGCTTCATCAAACCTAGGAGATGTGTCCCCCAACATTCTCGGCCCACATTGCATCAACACGGGAGAGTCCTGTGATAACGCCAATAGCACTTGTCCCATTGGTGGGGTAGGTAATTACGGCACATGAAATCTTTGTTTTTGCATCTCAAATACATTTTATATTTGAATATTTAAATACCTTGTCTTCTAGCATATACTGGCCTAGTTCTCCCTAGCATCTGCTCTTCTCAAAAGCACCTGTCCAAACCCACTAAATTTTAATTGAGTGAAGTTATACTTTTCCATTTGAGTGACTGTTAAGCTTTTGAATGATGAGACAATTCAGTAACGGTCAGAAATTAACTTTACCCTTCCCCAAACTTGGACAATCTGAAACATTTTGCTTTGGCATTTCAAAAGTCACAAGTTTGTACTAAAAACTGCCTGCCTGAGACATTTCTCATGGATTATACAGTTTATAGGATTTTTCATATAAGACCAAAATTCCTTTTCCTTTTAAAAAATTACAAGCAAAAAAAAAATTGCTGTAAAAAATTCAAATAATGTGGAAGTGCAGAGAATAGTAAAAAGTGAAAGTCCCTCTTCGCCTCCCTTTCCTCTATACTTTGCTCTTCCCAGAAGTTACTATTCTCATACCTCCTCCTATGTGTTTATCTATGCATTTATAAACAACATTTTATGACTTATTTATGGATTTTGAGTTTTGTATCCAGAACTTCAGTTTTCCACTTAATTTGTCTTAGAAACCTTTCAATGAGTATATCCAGATCTGTGTGATATGTTTTAAAGACAATAAGTAAGGCTATACCATCATTTATTTAACTCCCACAACGTTCATTTGGCTTTGTCTTCAACTTTGACATGAGTAGTAGATGCTACTTTTTGGATTCTTATTCTTTGTGTTTGTAGAACATTTCTCCTGTGATAATGCTTTTTTTGTACACTATTTCTGGAATATTTATTCCATCCCAGTCAACTCTACCCAATTGGGTTAATACCAGTATTAATAAGGGTATTTTTTTCTTATCGACTTTTTAAAGCTCCTAATATACTAAAGTCTTAGTTTTGCCAAAATAGTACAAACTTTTCCTAAAGTTTATCAGTTGTCTTTCTGTCTTATTTATGCCTTTTGCCCCCTATGGAAATTTAAGATGTTTAAGCTGTCCGATTTAGCTAAGCTTGTTCTAGATAACTTTCAGGAGGGTCTGCCCATACCCTCATACTACAAAATATGTTTATCCATATTTTCTTTTAGTAATTTTTGATTCCACTTATAATATTTAAGTGCTTGATCAATCTCAATTTTTTTCTGACATAAGAAGTAGGAAATAGGGCCAGATTTGTTTATTGATTTTTTCCCCCAGAAGTCCAGCTAGCTGTTCCAATATAATTTTAACTGAGTTTCAGTTTAAGGTGATCATGAGTAAGAATCAGAGGCAAGAACAAGCAAGTAGAAAGATGTGCAGTCAATAGAAAGACCTGGCTTCATGTCTTAGCTCAGATATTAGATACCTGGATAATCATCAACACATCTTTTAACCTGAGCCTCAATTTCCTTGTTTTTAAAAGAAAGGCTTCAGAATAGATAATTTCTAAAGACATTCACTGTTCTAATTCCAGGTATGATTTTGTCTTTATAGTCTGTACTTTGAGAGACTACCCAAAAAGAACTGCTAGAATGTGGTTTTAAAAATCTATTTGCTTAGATTCAGTTATAATTCTTCATTCCTTAACATAATTGCTTACTTGGCCAAGAATGCATCCTATCTTATTTTGTTCCAGTCTAACATGTGCATTGCTATGGGACCTGGACGGGATATGTTCGACAGCACACAAATTATAGGACGGGCCATGTATCAGAGAGCAAAGGTAAGCCATGGGCCTCGCTCCTTTCATCTTCATTTAAAATTGTCCTTTAAAATCCATTGACATGGTTCATTAGGAAGTTGAATATTGTAAAGAAAACAGCAAATGCTCAGGTTGTGCTGGGGAGTCTGGAAGAGGTCAGCTTGGAAGGTGGCCTTTGCAATCCACACCGGAACCTCTGTCTGCTTGCTCAGGTCTGACTTCTTATAGGAAGTACATTTAAAACCAAGTACTCAGGAAAACATTCTAGTTTAGAATATCTAGAAAGCCAGAGTGCTTGCTTCAGACACTAGGAAGATAGACTATAAGGTTTTCAATTTCTTGTGGCATTAGATATGACCAGATTGATTCAAATTCTCGGAAGTCTCTAAGGCCTTTGCTTTCCAAAAGTCACCCAACTATCACTTAACTTTTCCTCTGGTGACAAGAGAAAGCTGAGCCATAGAACTCCAGTTCTTGAAACTTGGATTTAAATTAGTTCCTGGTGTTCTTCAATATGCAAAGATCACCCATCTATTCTTTTCTTTTGCACAACTTTTGATGAAGAGAGAATCTGGTCTCCATTGAGATTACTATGAATTACTCTGACTTCCTCCCTCTCCTAAATTTTATTTCCCATTTTGTCCCCATAGTTTGTTTCAGCTCCTATGGAGACAGATTTCTAGGCAAAAGACAAAAAAAAAAAAAAAAAGAATCTCGAGCTGAGATGTCCTTGATATGATTAAATCTCTTTCTTTTCATAGCTTATTCATACCTTTGCTCTGTGTGTGTGTGTGTTTAAATAGTTTATTCCAAGGGTTCTAAAATCTTTTAAGAGCAACTAAAGAAGGACAAAAGCACCTTTAAAGAACAATCTGACACAAAATTGGTAGCAACAGCCAGCCTAATTGCTGCAGTTTCTTTTTAATTACTGTGGTATTATCAGTGGATTATTCTAAATTCACAGATTCTATTTAGGGTGTGCACCCGTGACACACTTTAGTGTCAGAAATTTTGCTCCCATTCTGAGCCTGAGAGTCATAGAGATTTGACCCACATTCTGCATTCTCTTCTCAGCAAGGCACAACTTAATTAGGAGCAGCAGGCTGCAGCTGGTCTTGCTGATGACTTATGAGAGCTCTCATGTGGCTGTTGAAACTGGGGTGGGGACAGAGTAGAAATGAGCTAAGTGTCAGGCAAGAGAACATTTGATGAAACAGGATTTGCCTTTGTTATCTAATATGAATTAATACAAACAAAGAGTTTTTTAAACATGTTTTGACTCATGTTTCCCATAAGATTGAAAAAGCATCAGTTGACCATATTAAAACACAAAAGCAAAAGCACCAAAGAGTGGATTGTGGGTGGGTGAGCTGTTGCAAAGTAGGGCTTGAAATCCTCCAAGCCTCCCTTGGCCCCAACCTGCTTCAGGACTCAAGTATTGTGAAAGGGAGACCCTATAAGAACACCCCAAAATACACTCTCACTCTAGCAAAGAAAGTAATTTAGTCCAGTTATTCCTAATCTTAAATTTTCTTGGTGATCTTTCAAGTGAGATTGGGGCCTTTTGTGCCACAGCCTGTATCACTATAATTTCATTTTCGTGGAAGTCGACACAGGTTAACAGCCTTGGAGACTTCAAGCTTCTGGGAAACTCCTGGGTTTGGCAGAAAGACCCATGTGGTTGGTGGCCAATTCTAAGCAACCAGTAAAACAAAAGCTCTGCTGAGAGATGCATTTCCAAAGTACATCAAATTGGTACTTCCTGAGTACAGTTGGAGATACTCACTTTAGCCTTTTTGCTTGGAATAGTAAGCCTGTGTGTTTTCTAGGAACTGTATGCCTCTGCCTCCCAGGAGGTAACGGGACCACTGGCTTCAGCACACCAGTGGGTGGATATGACAAATGTGACGGTCTGGCTCAATTCCACACATACAGTAAGTGCTGCTGAGAAACACTGGTTATGCCCCAAGGGTGAAGTTTTGGTTTGGTCTCATTATTTACTTGCAGCTTAACTTTTGTTTCTTTATCTGTTCCTTTTTTGTTTTTTAAAACTTTTCCTTTAGGCAAAAACATGTAAACCAGCACTGGGCTACAGTTTTGCGGCTGGCACTATTGATGGAGTTGGAGGCCTCAATTTTACACAGGGTAAGGTGAAGTCCAGTGAAATCTATGGTTTCAGCTTCTGAAGCTTCTGGGTTCCGTTCTCTGATCAGGTTTCACTGTAGCCAATACATTTATGAATTTTTAAACTCAGGGTCTGCTGGTTTTCCAGGCTTACACATGACCATGTACTCCCCCAGACCTAAGCAACCACTAATATTTCTGTCTCTATATTTTCCTATTCTGGACATTTAATACAAATGGAATCATATAATATGTGGCACTTTTTCGTTGGCTTCTTTCACTTAGCATCACATTTCAAATGTTCATTGATATTGCAGCATGCATCAGTCCTTTTTTTTTTTTTTTTTTTTTTGGGACAGAATTTTGCTCTTGTCACCCAGGCTGGAGTATAGTGGCACCATCTCAGCTCACTGCAACCTCCACCTCTCAGGTTTAAACAATTCTCCTGCCTCAGTCCTCCAAGTAGCTGAGACTACAGACACCTGCCACCACGCTTGGCTAATTTTTGTATTTTAAGTAGAGATGGGGTTTCACCATTTGGCTAGCCTGGTCTGGAACTCCTGACCTCAAGTGATCCGTCCACCTCAGCCTCCTAGACTGCTGGGATTACAGGTGTGAGCCACTTCTCCCAGCCTCATTCTTTTTTATGGTTGAATAATATTCCATTGTATCAACATACCAGATTTGTTTCAACCTTCCTCAGTTGATGAACATTTGGGTTATCCCATGTTTTGGTTATTATGAATCTATAAATATTCTATAAATATTTATGTGATTTTTATGTAGGTGTTTGTTTTCATCTTTCCTCTTGGGTATATATCTAGGAGTGAAATTGCTAGATTATATAACTCTATATTTAATCATCTGAGAAACTGCCAGATTATTTCTGAAATGGCTGCACCATTTTACATTTCCACAGGCAGTGTATAGGTTTCTGACTTTTTAATGTCTTTGCCAATACTTGTTATTATCTGACTTATTGAATCTAGCCACCCTAGTGGGTGTGGAGGGATATCTCATTGTGGTTTTGATTTGCATTTGCCTAATGATTAATGATGTCAAACACCTTTTCATGTGCGTATTAACCACATGTATATCTCCCTTCGAGAAATGTCATTTACGTAGTTTTCTCATTTTAAAATTCAGGTTATTTTTCTTTTTATTATTGAGTTATAAGTTTTGTTTGTGTATTCTGTATTCATTCCCTTATCAGATGTGTGATATAAAAATATTTTTGGGCCAGGTATGGTGTCTCACGCCTGTAATCCCAACACTTTGGGAGGCTGAGGCAGACAGATCACAAGGTCAGGAGATTGAGACTATCCTGGTCAACATGGTGAAACCCTGTCTCTACTAAAAACACAAAATTAGCCAGACGTGGTGGCACATGTCTGTAGTCCCAGCTACTCGGGAGGCTGAGACAGGAGAATCGCTTGAATCTGGGAGGTGGAGGTTGCAGTGAACCAAGATCACGCCACTGCACTGCAGCCTGGCGACAGAGTGAGACTCTGTCTCAAAATAAATTTTTTTTCTTCCATTCTGTAGGTTTTTTCACTTTATTAATTGTATTCTTTGAAGCATAAACATTCTTAATTTTTATGAAGTCTAAATTTTCTTTTGTTACTCATGGTTTGGTGTCATATATAGGAATCTTTTTCCAAATTCAATGTCATGAAGATTTACCCCTATTTTCTTATAAGACTTTTATGGTTTTAGCTCTACATTTAAGTCTTGGATCCATTTTTAGTTAAACTTTGTGTATCATGGAGGTAATGGCCTGCCTTTATTCTTTTGCATATGGCTATTCAGTTACCCCAGCACCACTTATTGGAAAGATTATTATTTACCCATTCTATAATCTTGGCACACTTGTTAAAAATTAGTTGACCCGTGCTTTATCTCTGGATTATCAATTCTATTCCATTGATCTGTATGCCTAGCCTTGTGCCAGTAAAACCGTCTCTTGGTTACTGTTTCGCTTGAGATCAGAAAGTATGTCTTTCTACATTGTTCTCGTCTTCCAAGATTGTTTTGACTTCTGAGTTTCTTGCAGTTCCACAGGAGTTTTAGAATCAGCTTATAAATTTTTACAAAGAAGTCAGCTGGGATTCTGATGGGAATGTCATTGAATTTACAGAATAATTTGGGGAAGTATTGCCATCTTAACAATATTATGTAATCTGATCCATATACATCGATGTTTTAGCATTCATTTAGATAGTCTTTAACTTTTTTCAACAAGGTTTTGTAGTTTTAAGAGTATACATTTTGTACTTTTTGTTAAGTTTATTTCTTAGTATTTCACTCTTTTCTATGCTATTGTAAATGGAAATTTTTTCTTAATTTCAGTTTTGGATTGTTCATAGAAAATGTATAGAAATACAACTGATAGCTGTATTGACCTTGTATCCTACAACCTTGCTGAACTCATTTATTAATTCTAATATTTTAATGGATGATTTAGGATTTTCTCTATACAAGATCATGTGATCTTAAAATAGAAATATTAATAGTTTTAATTTCTCTTTTCCAATCTGAATGCCTTTTATTTCTTTTTCTTGCCTAATTGCCTGGCTAGAACCTTAAGAACAATGTTGAATAAAAGTTGAAAGAGTATACATTCTGTGTTGTTCCTGATAGTATAGAAAAGCGTTCAGTCATTCATCATTAAGTATAATGTTAGCTCTGGGTTTTAATCCTTTATCAGGTTGAGGAAATTTACTTCTATTCCTAGTTTGTTGAGTGTTATTATCATAAAATGGTATTAGATTTTTGGCAAATGTTTCTCTCTGTATGTAATTAAAAAGTTATCTTAATATGTTGTACTGCATTAATCAGTTTTTGACTGTTTAACCAACTTTATATTCCTGGAATAAATCCTAGTTAGTCATGTTCTATAACAATTCTTTCTCTATGTTGCTGTACTCAGTTTGCTAGTATTTTGTTGTAGGTTTTTGTGTCACATTTATCAGAGACAATGTTTTGTAGTTTTCTTTTCTTGTGATATCTTTGTCTGGGTTTATATCAGGATAATATTGGTCTCATAGAATGAATCAGGAAGTGTTCCCTTTTCTATTATTTTGGAAAAGTTTTGGGAAAGTTTTGGAAAAGCTAGTACTAATTCTTTGGTTGGTGGAATTCAGCAGTAAAGCAATCTGAGTTCTGTTATTTGTTGTAGGTAGTTAAAAATATGTTATGAAATCAATCTCTTTACTTTTATAGTTTTTTTTTTTTTAGATTGCCTGTTTCTTCTTGAGTCAGTTTTGGTAGTTTATCATTCTAGAAATTTTTTCATTTTATCTGAGTTATCTGATTTGTTAGCATACAACTGCTTACGGTATTCCTTTAGAATTCTGTTTATTTCTTTCAAGTCAGTAGTAATGTTGTCCCTAATTTCTGATTTTAATACTTTAAGTACTCTCTCTGTTTTTCTTAGTCAGTCTAGCTAAAGTTTTGCCAGTTTTGTTGACCTTTTCAAAAAACCAGTTTTGGTTTCATTGATTTTTCTGTTGTCTTTCTACTCAGTGTTTAATTGATTTTCTTTTGAATATTGATTATTTCCTCTTTTTCTTTCATTTGGTTTAGTTTGCTTTCCTTTTCCAATGTCTTCGGGTGGAAGTTAGGTTATTGGTTTGAGATCTTTCTTCTTTCTTAATATGGGCATTTACAACTATAAATGTCTCACTGAGCACTGCTGTCGCTACCATAAGTTTAGATGTGTTGTGTTTTCATTTTCATTCCAGATTTTCCTTTGATTTCTTCCTTGATTATTAACTATTTCAGATCATATTGCTTAATTTCCACATATTTGTGAGCTCCCCCTTTTTTTCCCTATTATTTATTTTTGATTTCATTTCACTGTGTTTGGAAAACATATTTTGTATTATTTCTACTTTTGAAAATGTATTGAGGTTTATCTTTTGGCCAACACATGGTCTATCCCAGATAATGTTCCGTGTGCATGTGAAAAGAATGTATATTCTGTTGTTGTTGGGTGGAGTATTCTACAGATTGGTAGGTCTAGTTCAAATTTGCTGTTGATCTTCTGCCTAGTTGTTCTATCCATGATTGAGAGTGGGGTATTGAAAATTTCAGTATTGTTACTGAAATGTGTATTTCTTCCTTCATTTCTGTGAGTTTTCAGTTTATGCTACACAGACATTTATGATTATTACATTTTTCAGATACAGTATATAGATTCTTAATTCATAGGTTTTATGGTTACACAACCTTTTTCCTCAGATTATGCATTTGAAGTTTGTTTTCGTTTTTTACTGCTTTTGGTTTTTTTTTCTTTTTTCTTTTTTTTCTTTTTTGTGTGTGTGTATGTGTGTGTAGATAATTAAATGGGTATTCAGGAGAAATTATTTCGGGGACCATAAGTCAGACAACTGGGTATTGAGAGTTGGAGGTGTCCTTTTTAGTTTTCAAAACAGGAAAAAAGTGATTTAGTCAACGAATCTGCAGTTAATTATGTCAAACTGTTTTTATTTGCAACATGGATGAGCAGGAGTAATAGAAACAAAACTTTAAAGAAATTGACAAAATGTACTCTGTCATTCTGCTAACCACACTGAAGATCTAATTAAACAATGGCTCATGTCTTAGGCTGCACAAGACGTTTTTCCTATTCTATTATTCAAACTATTTGGAATCATTGAACAGCAACCTTAATAAAATCTCTGAAACTCCTTAAAAGATTATTGTACAGTATTTGTCAAAATAATGACTTTTTTCAGAGGGTTGATTCAAGGAAGTATGCTAATCATAACATTTCTAATAGGGAAAACAGAAGGGGATCCATTTTGGGACACCATTCGGAACCAGATCCTGGGAAAGCCATCTGAAGAAATTAAAGAATGTCATAAACCAAAGCCCATCCTTCTTCACACTGGAGAAGTAATGCATTTTCATTATCATAGTGAAATTGGCATATTGTTATTTTAAAATTTGTGAACTGTCAGATAATGAATGATAGATATCTACTGAGATGGGAGGTCTTAACTTAGGTATTCCCATATCAAGTTTTTAATATTAAAAAATGGGTTCTGTGACTCTAAGGAATGAAGGTTATGATTATGATGTATACTGACTTACCTATTGCACTTATGATTAATAAGTACAATAATTAGGACAGTGGGAAAGGCAGAATAAGATGAACATTTATCAGAATTTATTTATGTTGGTTCCAAGAAGGGAATCAGCAATGAATTTTCTGCAGAAGAAAACATTTCAGGTCATCTAAAATGAAACATGTTCATGTCTAAATTTTCTCACAGTTCAGGCGACATTATCAACTACAGCAATTTTCTTTTACGCTCCTTTGAAACATATATTTTGCATTCTAAATGTCAAAAGTTCATTTCAGTATTCATAAAAACTTGGATTGTTGAGTTAGAACCATTTTAAAAATATTTTCTTCCTAATATCCTATTAAAATTCTTGAAAGAAGAAAGAGAGGAAAGGAAGGAATAGAGAGACAGGCTATATTATTCTGAATATGGAAAAGGATAAATTCTCTTGGGAAAAATCTTGGAAAATAAGACAAGACTTGGCAACTGTAAACTTAAAGGGCGATTATAATAAAAAGAGAAATTAAGTTAAACCATTCCAAATGGAAGTCCTTATTTATTGTGTGTAAGAATAGTCACAAACAGTACTCTAGGAAAACGTTTGGTTATCTGTTACACATTATGATTTCACGATGACAGATCCACCAAAAACTTCATTGATTAGTGCAGGTTAATGGGACTTTGGCATTTGAAATTCTCATGTTATGATTAGGAAATAAATGCCCATATGGAATATTTAATACTATATCATAAATTAGAAACTAGAGGAACTTCTGGGACCACTATGTGTCTGTTAACCATAGAAAGAGTGTTATCCCTAACATAATTTTCTTGTTTTGGGTTCTCAGCTATCAAAACCTCATCCCTGGCATCCAGATATTGTTGATGTTCAGATTATTACCCTTGGGTCCTTGGCCATAACTGCTATCCCTGGGGAGTTTACGTAAGTTCTTCTTTTTATTACTTAGTTAAAAATTGGTTTGTTGTATGTTTCTGTTGGAATTGCTTCTTATAATGAAAAGATCATTCTGTACTGACCCCTTGGTATTCTCCTGTACTGTTTGGAGACAGTGACAAATATTCCTACCCTCTTTTGCTGGGGCTTCTGAAGAATAACTATCTCTATGCTTATTATTGATAGCTAACCTGAAGCAGACATGAAAATTTTAAAAAAATCTTATCCCAAATTAAAATGATGCCATGAGTTATTATGTCAGTAGAAAGATTTGCAGTCATGTTAAAATACAGGTACTTGAAATAATCAGATTAGGTATTAAAAGCATGGAAGAATGTTTTAAACTTGCTTGATATGTAGTCTTCCTATCTCAGTAACTGGCAATTTTGTATCTTTCCAGCAGGTCCTATCTCTTGGAGTCATCCTTGATTTCTCTTTTTCTATTTTTTCCTCTTTGAATTCTTCAGCAAATTTCGTACACTCTACCCAACACCTTCTGTCACTTCCCCTCCTGATCTAAGTTACCACAATCTTTTACACAGATTATTGCAATAACCTGCTATCTGTTCTGCTTCATTCTGTCTTTACTCCTCTGCAGTTTTTTCTCAATACAGCAGCTAGATTAAGCCCTTTAAAGTATAAATTAAATAATGTCATGTCTTTGCTCAAAACCCTCCAGTAGCTTCTCATTTCATTCCAGGTAAATCCTCAAACTTGCAATCTCCTATATAATCTGTTCTTCAGCAAACCCTCCTGTCTGACTTCTTAACTTTCTGCTCTTTACTCACCTCTGATTCAGCCACACTGGCCTTATTACACTTCCCAGACTCATCAAAGATACTTTTGTCTCAGGGCCTTTGAACTTATGGTTTCTTCTAGTCTGGAACACTTTTCTTCGAGTTATCTTCATGACTAAATCTTTTATCCCTTTAATTCTTTGCTCAAATATCTAACAGGGATGCCAGTGCTGCTTGCACTGTATAATCTTTACCTACCACCACCACCACCACCACATCAGCACCCAGCAGCACCAGTAATACCACCAGCACCACCATCACCACAGTGACCACCACCACTCCCTTTCCTCTTTATCCTGCTTTGTTATTCTCTATAGCTTTTCTTGTCATCTGTTTTTATTTGCTTATTAACCCTCTCCTCTCCCTAGAATGTAAGCTCCATACGTTGAATCCTTAGCATCTAGAAGTAGGCCTGGTGTGTAGTCGGTGCTCAGTGTTTTACTGAAGAATTAAATGAATGAATGATACAGTAAATTCTTTGTAGGAAGGGACAGTAATGTATTTTTCTACCTGCTTCAGCTTTTACAAACACAGAATGCAACTAATCATTTTGTTGACTCAAGAATGGAAAATAATGATGATCTTTTGCCAGTGATAACCACTGATTCTGTTTCCATCTTTTAGTTAAATTGACCATTTTCAGTTTAGGATTTATTTTGAAGCTAGGACAGACAGGAAAAAAGCTCAAGTTTAGCTTTTCAAGGTCATTGGGTTAGTACATATTTTACTATTGCGTGGTGAGCCAGGGTAATTTTTTGGCTTTCACTGCAAGTATTTCTGCATACTCTGCACACAGTCTGAGTAGGAAAATGTACACATAATTGTTTTCTTGACTCAGGACCATGTCTGGACGAAGACTTCGAGAGGCAGTTCAAGCAGTAAGTTAAAAATAAAATAACATATCTACATGTTCATATTTGGCGAAGAGGAAATTATATCCTATCCCTGTGATCCTATGTCTTTTAAATTAATCTTTTTTAAGATGACTAGAGTTCCACATTTCTTGAAATTAATGGCTAAGGTGAATATGAAATATTGGTAGTATAAGAACCAGACTTAGAAAACATAAGGGATTTATCATTAGGTTAAAATATTTTATTGGTATTTATGTATTAATAATTTAAAATTGATAATGGTTTTATATATTAAATACTAAGTAACCTCTGAGTACCTCAATATCTTAAGTACCTGTGAACAGTCTAAATAAAATGCATTGCATTTTGGGGATTCTGTATTTTATCTGTGCTGTATTCTTAATTTTCTTTATATTCAGGTAGTATTGTAAATGGTTCTAAATTGACATGTCAAAAATGTCTTGTTACTTAGCTCTGGAAATTACTATTCTGGTTAGCTAATAGCCACCCATTAGATTTTTTAATAAGTTAATTTTTTAAATCCCTATTTTAGTAGTAAGAAGTTTCTACATCTGCAACTGTGATCATCAAGGTATTTATAGATCCATTGACTTGTCCAACTTAGTGCAGTTAGAAAAATTTTATCAAGAAAAATATCTTAAACTAATAATGTAATCAATGCTTGTGTGTTAAGGATAACAGAATGATATTATACTTAAAGATGAAGAGTAATTTTATTGGGTTTTACTTTTCTCTCCTAGGAATTTGCATCTCATGGGATGCAGAACATGACTGTTGTTATTTCAGGTCTATGCAATGTCTATACACATTACATTACTACTTATGAAGAATACCAGGTAAAGCTAAAGGTTTTCATAATTTAAATGAATCATACCCCGGTCATGTCAAATGCAGATTTGCTTTGTAAACTGTCCCAGTCATGTTTCTGAGAGATGATTATGTTTTAGGTATAGCAGATAAGAGAATGATAAACCAAAGGTCATATTTAAGAGTTTCAAATACATCCTTTTAACTCCAGGTCAGAATTCTAGTTTTATTGACTTACATTTTCCCTGAAACTAATTATTTTGTCAGGGGCACTGGTAATAAGCCTGAGCTGTGGCATAAAACATTTCTAACACTACTCATAATGCATTTGATGCCTTAAGCCTCTGTAACACCTGAGAAAACTCCTACTAGTAGCTGTTTATTGAGTGCACTAGTTAAGACTTTGCAAATATTATTTAAAGTAATCCTTACAGTATATCTGGAAGTAGGGTATTATTATGTTGATGATATATATTAAGAAACAGAGTCCCAGAGAGTTTGAGGGAGGCTGGTAGCTGGTAATATTTCATTGTTTATAAATAGTCCAGAAAGCAGCCCAAGTACTTTTTAAGTAAAACATGAAAACAGTCCAGAGTCTCCTAATTAATAATTTCTGTTAATAATGTATCTGCTGGTATATAACAGCAGTGCATACAGAGGCATACAGTCTGCCCCTTGGTAAATATTCAGTCATACTAAGAGTGGACTCTGCCCTGCTACCCTCTGTTGGCTTTCCTGAAGGTCCCTGCCTTCTAGGAATTCCCATTGAAAAAGTGGTCTTAATGATGCTAAACTTGGATAGGAATAATTACATCCTTTCTTCACTACCTCTGTTACTAAGCATTTCTGTCAATTATAAATATAGGCAACAAAAATAAATTATTTTAGCAGTACCTCTGTCACCAATAGGAACCACAGATACTTTCATATCACATATAGTGATTGCAGATCTAGAAATATCTTTTACTCTTATTGCTGTTTTATAATCACAGTAGTTATTAGATCCACAGATATAACTTGTTATTCAATAGCGTAATAAAGAAGCACATACGTTACTATACACAACATTTGTTTATTATAGTTTGGTAAACATATTTCAACCTAATTGGTTTCCTTTGTCAATTCCATGTATTTTATTTTACACCTTTAGAAACATTATTCTGAGGGAGGTCCTTAGGTCTCAACATGCTGCCAAAGGAGTCTATGTCACAAACAAGGTTAGGAACCCCTACTAGCTTGTCTCCTGGTCCAGGTGAGATGGGAGAGTTCCCTGAACCCCCTTGCAGTATGTGCAATAGGGGTGTGGCTCATCTGTTCAGCTGCTGTACATGCTGAAACCCTTTATGGGAAGGAGAGCATGCAGACAGGCAGGTGCAGGAGCCAGGGCAAGTGCTTTTGGGTGCCCACAGGAGCAAATTCCATGAGGGCCCTGCAGCAGTATCTAGGTCTGGGTGCCTGCTACTCTGGAAGCCCAAGTGGGCATGTGTTACATACAGTGCACTTTTTTTTTTTTAACTTTGCTGTCTGCAGATGGCCTGAGTGTTAAACAGCTCAGTGCCCTGTTGGTACCCAGGTCCTTGTACAGTGTCCAGGAAGAATCAGGTTGCAAATGGACATGAAGGATGAATTCAGGGTTTTATTGAGCGGTAGAGGTAGCTCTCAGTGGGATGAATGGGGAGCTGGAAAGGGGATGGAGTGGGACGATGATCTTCCCCTGGAGTTTGACTGTCCAGCAGCCGATCTTCTCTCCAACCATCCCCAGCCAAACTCCTCTCAGAGTTCAAATGCTCCTTCTCTTTTCTCTGCTGTGCCGTTCTGCCATTCTGCTTTTCTGTTCATCTCCTTGTCTGCTTGTGGAGCTGGGGGTTTGGGGTTTATGTGGGTACAGGATAGGGGGGCATAGTGAATGAAAACGCAAAACAGAAACGTTTGGGTACAAAACCGAAAATGCTTGTTCTTGTTTAGGGCCACAGATTTCCAGGCTTAAGGGTGGAACCTTTGCCAGGGAACCACTCTTTTCTAGCCAGTATTTTCCTGTTTCCTGTCCATATCACAGGAATATACTCCTGCAAGGATTACTATTAATTACTTCATTCATTCAACAGATATGTATTGTTACAGATACTGTGCTAGCCACTTTCTGGGGCATAATGATGAAAAGAATCTGTCCCTTCCCTCAAGATCACTAGAAGTCAGGGGTCTAGTACAAAGTCAGGGGTCTAGTACAAACAGATGATTACATTTTCATGAAAGGCATTCACAAGGTGTTATAAAAATAAAGAGAAAGAGCACCAGCCCAGACTGGGTATTTGAGGACTGGGACTGTTCAGGAAGATGTAACATCTGTATGAGTTCTTGAGAACAAGTGAGAGTTAGGCAAATAAAAAGTAAGAATGTATCCCATATAGAAGAAACTATATATGCAAAGGTCCAGAGGGCAGGCACATCGATGGAGCATAATTAGTTGAGTAGCATGGAGTAAGTATGGGAAGGTGATGGTAAGGAGATGGGGGCCAGAGTGGGAGACACAGGTTAGCTAATGGAGAGTCTTACATGCTATGCTACAGAGCTTTCATTCAGTAAGGAAGGCTTTAGGGGAACTGCAGTAGGATTCTAAGCAAGAGAATGCTTTGATAAAATTTTGTGATTTAGAAAGGTCAATAGGATGGCAGTGTGGAAAAGGAATTGGAAGGGCTTGTGTGTAGGCAGAGGACTGGTTACGAAGCCATAGTGTAGTTAAGATCTGGGGAAGACATGGACACGTGAAGGCTGGGAGGAGGGAGAGGATCAAAAACCTACGTATCAGGTACTGTGCTTATTACCTGGCTGATGAAATAATCTGTATAACAAACCCTCATGACATGTGATTTACCTATGTAACAAACCTACACATATACTCCTGAACCTAATATAAAATAATAATAAAAAAAAAGATCTGGGTGAGAGATGAGGGTTTGAACTAAGGTAAAATCTACTTATACCTTAGGAGAAAGTAAGATAGGACAACGAAAGAACTCAGGAGATTTGAAGGAGATAGAATTACCAGATTTGGAGACTGATAGGATACAGGATGAGGGAGAGAGGAGTCTAAGGAAACTGCAGGCTGATCCTCACATGGGAGACTGGAAAGATGACATTCGCTGAGATGAGAATGTTGTGGAGGAAGCTGATATGTCTGGAGTGGTGAGATTGGTTTTAGATTTGATGACTCTGAAGTTCCTGTAAAAGAGCCAAAGACCTGGAGGCCAGGTGAAAGATGCATTTGGCTCCATTTCATGGCTGTGATGGATTAAATGTCCTTCTCCAGTTAGTACCTTCTAACTATTTATCCAGAAGTTATAAGGACTCTTTTTATTTTGTTTTTCTTCTGATATATGCACTGGGGGAAAGCATTTGTATTACAAGTACTTACAATAGACTAAAGCTTAGGCACTAGCACCCTCTTTCATAGTAAATAGAGTGACAGTCTAAATGGCATAAGCAGAGAGAACCCACTGCTTTTAATAGGTAGTTGATGGGAATCACTTACCTTGGCCAGTAAATGGAAATGCCCATCCTCTTTCATCATACATAATCTTGAATATTATGCCAGTTTTGAATAATGTCAGATGTCAAGCATCACATTTACCTAAAATGCTACACCTCTGTAAATGGATTTAAATATGCAGAACCATGTACAACTCTCCCTGCCTTTCCTGCAGGCTCAGCGATATGAGGCAGCATCGACAATTTATGGACCTCACACGTTATCTGCTTACATTCAGCTTTTCAGAAACCTTGCTAAGGCTATTGCTACGGTAATCAAATATTGTTTGTGGGTGTGTGGGTGTGTGTATGTGTGTGTGTGTGTATGTCTGTATGTGTCTGTGTCTGGTGAGAAAATGCAGAGAGAAGCAAAAGAGAACCTTAGCTTTGAGTGTTCAGTTTCTTTGACAACCTTTATATTTTACAAAACTTATAGCTTTGTGGTATCTCAGAAAAATAAAATGTCTTTCCAAATTTTGGATCTAGTTAGCATCCTTTCGTGGTGGCAGCTTCTTTCATATATATTATCTCATTATTTTTACAACCATCATGTGAAGTTAAGGAGATATCATTGAGATATCATTTCTCCCCAGTTTTCAGAGGAGCACATAGACTTGAAGATAAGTGAGGAAGCTTACTACACCTGGGAGTTGAACCTGTGTTCTCTAATCCTTGCCAGATTCTCCCCACTCACTCCAAGAGTTGAGTAGGTCAGCATTCCAAGATGCCCATTTTCCACATTATAATATCTCAGAAATTGGGAAGCATTTTCCAATCAGAGGAATCTTATTATTATTATAATTAGTAGCATGCTTTTACTTTCTTGGTGGTTCAAAAGATAATATGAGTTGTTAAATCAATGGAAGCTTAGATTTGATGTAAAAACGGTGGTGCCTTGGAATGAACACATTGCATCTACCTAAAATATATACCACTGAACAAGTTTACTTGATTTAAAGGAACTTCACTTGTGGAAATCTTCCCTTTGGATGCAGTTGTTTATGAAGCTGTGATGTCAGAAGGTTAGTCAACAAACAGGATAAAGAGCTTAAAATAGTAAGCAGCCCCTTATATAATAATATGTAAGCCTCAATAAAAAATGTGAAACAATTGTGGCATAGCAAAGAAAATAAAGCCCTTTTAATGAAAGAGCTTGGATATATTAAATTGAAATAAATGAAATGGTTGTCTCTGTAGGTTGTGTCAGTCGAATGTTGAACATTTCATATGGCTGTATTATTAGTTACTGATTATGTGTTTGAAATTTCAGTATTTTATATAATTTCTTTGCACATATTTTAATTAATTGATATTTATTTTCCTTTTATCACAATTTTGCTCTCAGTTTTAGGTTAATTTTTTTTGAATAACTGTCTGTATTTATTTATTTATTTGTTTGTTTCTATTATAAAAGCCAAATCTATTTGTAGGACATTCATATTATACAGAAAAGTGTAAACCTATAACCCATCCCTAGAGGTAACTACTGTTTAACTGTCACTATGCTCATAGATCTATAGTTCTTCCCATGAAAATAGGTTCTTCAAATTTTGTAGTGACAATGGAGAAAAATGCAATTAATTTGGTGGAAATTTGTTTTACAGTCAAATTTCTGGTCAAGCACCTTAAAACTAGCTATGTGATCTTGAAAAAAACTGCTGAATATGTCCAAGCCTATTTTCTCATTTGCAAAATGGGAATGGTAATACATAACCTATCTCATATGCAGTTGTAGAGATTAAATCTATAATGTGAGGAATAAAGAACATTAAATATTCATTGAAAGTAATGGCAAAATGCCAATTACTTTTGTACCAACCTAATATATGTCAAGGGATATTTGAAAATTGAGATTTGTATTTTATGACACTATTAAAATGGTAAACGTTGTGGGCAACATAGATTAAACCAGTCAGGATATGGGATGATCTTAAATTTTAAATTAAAAATATGTTTATTATATTCTTTTATTAGAACAGACAAGAATCTAGGAAAAAACTTGGTACTGACTCCAGATGAGAGTGGCTCAAGACTTTTTAAAAATTAAAATAGTAATTACGGTGTCATGTTATAATTACCTTTTTGCATGGTAGGCCCCTATACAAAGTCACACAATTCGAAAGTATGCTTCCAGCCTTGTACTCTGGTCACTGTCATTATGTTTTCTAGGAGAATAAAAGAGTTACCTATGACCAAAGCTTTCTCCCAGTGACAAGAGTTTAAATTGTTAATTTCTAGGCTCATGCTACCTTCCTATTTTCTCAAGGTTGTTAGCTCTTGGAGTGTGTATGAGTATGTGTGTGTGCACTCTTCCATTAATGCAGGCATTTCTGGGACTGGAAGCCTGGGAAAAGGGTCTTTGACTCTACGTATGCACTCCTTAACAAATGCTCTCTGTTCCAGGACACAGTAGCCAACCTGAGCAGAGGCCCAGAACCTCCATTTTTCCAACAATTAATAGTTCCATTAATTTCTAATATTGTGGATAGAGCACCAACAGGCAGAACTTTTGGGGATGTCCTGCAGCCAGCAAAACCTGAATACAGAGTGGTAAGACTCACGTGCAGACCTTGGAATCCTTTAGAGGCTTGTTTTTGGGGATGAGGGGAAGGATGACACTTAGTGTCACCATTTGCCTCTAATCATGCTGTAGACTAGCTGTTAGCAATGATAATTTTGACAATTGTTCTTATCTCCGCAAAAGTAATGAGAATGGGAAAATATTTATTTTTTTGTGGGTAATTGTGTCAAATTGAAATTCTAAAATCCAAATTATTCCTTTTCCTAAATGAATGATCATGGAACTATTCACTGGCACTGAGAGTTGTCTCTTAAATCAAGGATAGGAAAAACATACTGAAATGAAGCAGAATTTGTATCATTACTATTTTATATCACTCTTATGCCCTGAAAGCTTGCTGAATCAGTTATTAGTTTCAATTGTTTTGGGGGGGGGGGATGAGTAAGAGGGGAGTCTGGATTCCTTAGGAATTTCTACATATAGTATCATGTCATCTGTGAATAAAAATAAACGTATTTATTCTTTTCTATATTTCTTTTCTGAATGCATCTAATTATTTTTCCTTATTGGACTGGCTAGAACCTTCAATAGAATATTTTGTTTTTTAAAAAATTTTATTTAATTTTCTAATTGATAAATGAAATTATACATATTTATTGTGTACAAGATGGTGTTCTGAAATATGTATACATGGGGAATGGCTCAGTTGAGCTAATTAACATATGAATTGTCACATACTTATTATTTTTTGTTGTGAGAAAATTTGAGACTCTCTTAACAATTTTTAAAAACAATACATTGTTTTAACTGAAGTCATCAAGTTGTACAGTAGACCTCTTGAGCTTATTCACCTTGTCTAAATGAAATTTTATATTCCTTGATCAACAACTCCCCAACCCCCTAACCTCCTAGCCCCTGGTAACCAACCTTCTGCCAACATTCTACTCTCTACTTCTATGAGTTTAACTCTTTAAAGTTCTACATATAAGTGAGATCATGTGGTATTTATCTTTCTGTACCTGGCTTATTTCACTGAGTCTACTGTTCTCCAGGTTTATCCATGTTGTGTCAAATGTAAGGATCTCATTCTTATTTATGGCTGAATAGTATTCCTTTGTTTTATTAAATGTTATTATACATTTTCTTTATCCATTCATCCATTGATGGACACTTAGGGTGTTTCATATCTTGGCTATTGTGAACAGTGCTGCAATAAACATGGGAATGCAACTGTTTTCAACAAACTGATTTCATTTCCTTTGGATATAGACCCAGAAATGGTATTGGGTATAATATTTTACAGTAGTTCTATTTTTAATTTTTTGAGAAACCTCTTGCTGCTTTTCATAATGGCTGTACTAATTCACATTCTCATGAACAGTGTGTAAGAGTTACCTTTTTCTTTTTTTTTTTTTTATTATACCTTAAGTTCTAGGGTACATGTGCATAACGTGCAGGTTTGTTACATATGTATACTTGTGCCATGTTGGTGTGCTGCACCCATCAACTCGTCAGCACCCATCAATTCATCATTTATATCAGGTATAACTCCCAATGCAATCCCTCCCGCCTCCCCCCTCCCCATGATAGGCCCC
>NW_016804517.1:1112901-1140847 GCF_001698545.2 Rhinopithecus bieti
TTTTTTTTTTTTTTTTTTTTTTTGGTTGTGCAGAAACTGTTTAGTTTGATGTAATATCATGTGTTGGTTTTTGTTTTTGTTGCTTTTGTTGCTTTTGCATTAGGGGTCACATTTGAAAAAAAAACAACAACATTGCCTACGCCAACATCATGGAGCTTTTCCTCTGGGTTTTCTTTCAGTTGTTTTATAGTTTCAGGTCTTATATTTAAATATTTAATCAATTTTGAGTCAATTTTTATAATTCATTCTTCTGCATGTGGCTATCCAGTTTTCCCAACACCATTTATGGAAGAGACTGTCACTTCCCCACTGTGCATTCTTGGCAACTTTGTCAAAAATCAATTTACCATGGATGTGCGGGCTTATTTCTGGGCTCCATTGGTCTATGTGTACCAATGATGTGTTGATTACTTTAGGCCAGTACCATGCTGTGTTGATTACTATAGCTTTGTAGTATATTTTGAAGTCAGGTTGTGTGGTACCTTCAGTTTTGTTCTTTTTGCTGAAGATCCAATCCAATGTCAAATAGAAGTTGTGAGACTGGACACTCTTGTCTTGTTTACAATCTTAGTAGAAAAGTATTCAGTTTTTCACCATTTAGTGTGATGTTTACTTTAGGATTTTTGTAGATTCTCTTTATCATGTTGAGAAAGTTACCTTTTATGCCTAGCTTATTGAGAGTTTTGTCAGAAATAAGTATTGGATTTTGCAATTTTGTTTCTACTGAGGTGACAATGTGTTTTTGTCTTTTACTATTTTAATATGGTATTTGCATTCATTGGTTTTCAGATGTTAAATAAATGCCATACCATTTAGTC
Organism: Rhinopithecus bieti; assembly: GCF_001698545.2. Taxonomy (NCBI): domain Eukaryota; kingdom Metazoa; phylum Chordata; class Mammalia; order Primates; family Cercopithecidae; genus Rhinopithecus; species Rhinopithecus bieti. Next base: position 1,113,720 of record NW_016804517.1, read on the forward strand.
ATGGTGTGTAACCTGTTTTAGATGTTGCTGAATTTGATTTGCTAACATATTGTAAGGAGTTTTCTACTTATGTCTATGAGGGATATTTTAGTTTTCTTTTATGTGTTTGCCTTTGGTATCGGGGCAATAGTGGTTTCAAAGAATGAGTTGGGAAATGTTTCCTCTTGTACTTTCTGAAAAAGTATCCAAAAGATTGGCATTATTTACTCTTTAAATATTTGATTGGATTGACCAGCAAGGCCATATGGACCTGGATTTCCTTTATGGCAAAATTTTTATTACTAATTCAATTTCTTTACTTGTTATATGCCCATTCATATTTCCTGTTTTTTCCTTGCATCGATTTTGTGTCTTTATAGGAATTTATCTTTACAGGAACTGATATCATTCTAGGGGAATTTTCTCATTTCATATAAGTTGTTTACTTTGTTGGTGTAATATAAAAGTTGTTATTGCTCATCATAATCCCCTCTAATCCTTTTAATCTCTGAATAGTTGACAATGATGTCCCCTCTTTCTTTCTAATTTTGGTAATTTGTGTTCTCAAAGAACTAGCATTTAGTTTTAGTGCTTTTACCTATTGTATTACCTATTACTAAACTTTTTAGGCAAGACCAGAGCAGCTTTTCATCTTGAGCAAATCCCTTCCCTACTTCCCCCAGCACCCCCCATCCCCTCACGCACTGAGGTAAAATTCTTTTGAATTATGAGGTTTTCCAGTCTGGCCTGGTGGGAATGGAATCTCGTCACAACTCTCTATGAGCCTGGGGACTGTTCTCTGCAATTCTGTTAGCCCATTCTTTTCCTGACTTCCAATAGTTCCCTTGTATGCATGCAAACTTGAGGGGAACTTTCTGCAAATCTCCAGGTTTCTGTCTCTGTGCAGCTCTTCTCTCTATGATGCTCTGTGCTATAAACTCAAGACTATTTGCCATTTGTGGACTCCCAGCTCCATATCCTCAACTTAGACTGCCAGACTTGGCCTGAATTCTCCTCCTTCTGCCATGGCCCATAAACTCTGATGACATTGAGCTGGTGAATTACAGGGTTCATCTTGTTTGTTTGCTGACACTCAAATATCACTGTCTTTCATTGTCACTTGAAAATTCATTGTTTAATATATATTTTTTCCAGTGTTTTAGTTAATTGTTTCAGATGGGAGGATAAATACACATCTTGCCACTCCAACTCTTGTAAAAATATAATCTTAACTATAAATGTAAGCATAAATATGAGTCATCTGTGGAAAGTTTTCACTGTTCTAATTTGATTCAAATATTCCCTGTATTTGTGTTGGGAGGGAGTTGTGAGGAATTATCAAGACCTGAAGAAGCCATTTTAATGTGCTGTCACTAATATGAACTACAGCTCTAGATCTTCACTTGTATCTGAGTCTACCAAAAGCAAATTCATTGGCCAAACATTCCTATGTCTATTGTTGCAAGGGTTAATATTCTTAGAAAATAACTTACTTGATTAAATAGAATAAAATCTATAAAGGCACCCTAAATCATAAAATTTATAATAAATAGTGCCAAAATATGAGTATAGCAAAAATCTTTTTATTAGAAATCATTAAATGAATTTTTATTTTCAGGGAGAAGTTGTTGAAGTTATATTTGTAGGTGCTAACCCAAAGAATTCAGCACAAAACCAGGTAGGCATCAATGATTTTCTTTTACAAATGTAAATCCACCTTTCAGCCATTCATTCATTTAAATATCCCTCTAGAGGTTAATATCATAAAGACAAAATGTTCCAACTTGTTTTCCATCTTATTTTGTAGGTATGGGAAAATATTCAATGGTTACAGTTAATGTGGATTGAGTCTGGGTAAAAGCACACAGGAAATATATAATTGGCTCTATTTAGGACCAAGTATAGCATAATGTATGTATGACTGCATTGTCTGTCAAGAAGATGTTAAGTTGAATACAATCACGTATATGTATAGTTATGTACCATATATAATGATGTTTCAGTCAAAGATGAACTGCATTTATGACAGTGGTCCCATGAGATTATAATACTATACTTTTACTGCACCTTTTCTATGTTTAGGTATGTTAAGACACACAAATACTTACCATCATGTTACAATTGCCTACAACATTCAATACAGTAATGGGCTGTACATATTTGTAGCCTAGGAGCCAGAGGCTATACCATATAGCCTAGGTGTGTAAGAGGCTACACCATCTAAGTTTGTGTAAGCCTAAGTCTGTGATGCTCATACAATGATGAATTTGCCTAACGATGCACTTCTCAGGAAGTATCCAATGTATGACTGTATTCAAATATATAGCACTCTACCAAATGTTGTGAAATAATCAAAGGGCCAACTGAAGGATGTGTGTCTTTGGCTCCTTCTTCTCTTTTTGCCTGTCTTCTCCTCTACACTACCATCTCTGGTCCTACCTGTACTGTTGTGGAATGGTCACGGATCCCTGGGCGGATACTCTCATGGCTTAGAGTCCTGGCACATGTGCTTTACTTTATCTTGCACTGACCATTTCCCTATTATTTACTACTGGTGTTAATAGGGCATTTAATTATTAAACTTAAAAAATGACATTGAAAATACATGTCCAATGTTAAAACAATGTAGGGGTGCAGAAAATAGAATATATATGTTCTCTTCTACCCACAAACGTGCTTTCCCGAGGTAATAGCTGTTAAGAATTTTTTAATGAAGCATTTCAGACTTTTTTGTTTTTATCATATGTATGATAAACTATATACATATGTAATATATCTATTAATAAAATTATACTTCTATAGCTTCCTTAACATGTACTTATAACTACACAAGCAATAACTGGACACATTCTAGTTGTAAAACCTCAAATAATAAAGGAATTTATAGTGGAAAAACAGTGGGCATATGACTGTGATTTCAAGGTCATGGTTTTTACTATGGCTGAGGATGCATTCCTTCTTTCAATTAGCTGCTCTTTCCAGGGTGCATAGTCACTTATAATCCAAAAATACCTTCCTTCCAAAAGAACCTTCCTATTCCTGTTCATTAAAATGTCATTATTGCCAAGATAACAGTTGTGGCAATATGACATTCTCAAATGTCATTCTCAAAAAAATATGACATTGGGGGATAGTCTTCTACTTCTTAGGTAGTCAATATGCACCTGTTTGAAGTAATTTCTTTAGGAAGTCAATCTGTGCCATAGTAGTTACATGTTTATAATATTATTTTCTGAAGATATCAAAGTGTTATATCAAAACTGCAGGTTTAGCTGTCATCTGATATGCCTAGGGTAGAGAAATTCTGTCATCATTATTGCCATGGAGAAGCAGGAGAACAAATCATTTAAAGTACTGTAGTGGTAATAGAATTAATTTTAAAGAATGCTCTGGGACTTGGTATACAACAATTTCCAGTACCCTCCTTTATTAGTAATTGTCATCACTATTTATGGAATGCTTATTTTGCAGGTACTATTTGCAAGTATTTCTATTAAAGTGCTTTATATGCATTATCATATGATTAATTCCATCCTTACAACTACCCAATGAGTTAAGTTTTATTACCTCTATTTTCCAGATGAATAAACTGAGGCCTGGAGAGAGAAAGTAACTTACATTAACTAATTATGCATCTGGAAGAGATTATGGTAGAGTAGTTGGGAAAAGATTGTCATATGTTTTATCCCTGATATTCAGAGGCCTAAACTTGGTCTTCAGTCTATACTCTAGACATATTCAAAAAGCCTACTGTATCTTCTCCATCTAAGGCCTTCCCAATGTCATTTGCCCTAAATAGAGAGAAATAACTCTCTTTACAAGTTCCTATGGTTATGAAAACTTCCTTGTGGTGGTGCATGCCTATAATCCCAGCTACATGCATGGCTGAAGCAGGAGAATCGCTTGAACCCAGGAGGTGCAGGTTGCAGTGAGCCAAGATCACACCACTGCACTCCAGACTGGGCTACAGAGGGAAACTGTATCTCAAAAAATAAAAAAAAAAGGGATAATGAGATGCATAATACCATTATAATGTAAGTAATTTTAATACAGCTGTGTAAAAGTAGGCAGTTAGATCAATGAAACAGAATAGCCAGCCCACAAACAGGTCCAATCTCCCACTCACAGATGCCAGAACTTCACATACAACAAAGGAGGGGTCAGTAAAGAATGACTCAAGAAGGCAAAGATCACTCACAGTTAACGGTGATATGAATGACTACTTACTATTTTGGAAAAAAAAACAGTTAGATCATCATCTCCTAGCATATACTAAAATAAACTCCAACTTAAATAATTAAACATAAACATTTTAAGCTGTTAAATTGAATTGAAAATAAAACTTTTATTGGATGAAGATTTTGTAAGCTTAGAAGCAATGAAAGAAATTGTGAAGGAAAAGAATCCCATTTAACTATGTAAAATGGAAACTTCTGGAAAGAAAAAATTGGTATTATTATTATTAGTAGTAGTAGTTTTGAGACGGAGTCTCACTTTGTTGCCCAGGCTGGAGTGCAGTGGCTCACACAACCTCCGCCTCCTGGGTTCAAGAGATTTTCCTGCCTCAGCCTTCTGAGTAGCTGGGACTAGAGATGCACGCCACCATGCCTGGCTAATTTTGTATTTTAGTAGAGATGGGGTTTCACTATGTTGGCCAGGCTGGTCTCGAACTCCTGACCTTGCCCACCTCGGCCTCCCAAATTGCTGGGATTACAGGCTTGAGCCACCACGCCCAGCCAAAAAATTGGTATTATTAAGTGGAAAATACATTATCTTCAAGTCTTTGTCATTTTATCACTTCTGTAGTCACACAAAGCTATAAAGAAGACAACCATTTGATTGAAAGCAAATGGTTAAAATTAGTTTATGATGTAATGTCACTGTGTTGCAGCTTTTATTAAGCAGTTGGCATTGCATTATTTACATAGAAATTCAAAACATGTCACAGAGACCATTTGGGAGGTTAGCTATTTCTAAAAGAACACCGATACTGTAAATGTTATTTTCCTGTTGGAAAACGAAATCGAGTGGTAACAGAGGAGTCATCCTTATCATATCTGCACAATTTCCCATTCCTATAATTATAGGTCTCCCCAGTTCACTCCTACCCAACCATGGACACTCATTTAAACTAAGGGCTACCAACTGAATTTGACTAATGAATGTAACAATAACCACCTACTGAAAATTAATTTAAAATGTAAGAAATCACAGGAACTTTGAAAGTTGATACCACTCCTCAGTAAAATACCTGTTTAAGAGTCTCTATAAAGCTCTAACATTACCCTGTGTGTATAAAAGTTATCAATTTGTTTAGTAATGCCTGGAAATGGAAATGGTTATTTTTGACTAATTTACTCCTAGACAACTCACTTAGAGCCACAGATAAAGTTTAAATTTTATGGGACAAAAATGCCAATGACAAGTAAAGCAAGTATAACTGGCTGAAATGACTGAGTTTNAAAAAAAAAAAAAAAAAGAATTTTAAACAATTTCATGGCCCACATGTAAATAGGCGATCCATTTAACAAGGGGTTATTTGAGCACCAGTAAATGAGAGATGTAAAGGACTGTGATAAATATAGGTGAATTAGACATGTGCCTTTTAGGGTCACAATCTCAGGGATTTAAAGGGATACTAGAAATTTATAGCCTTTGTTTTTATTAACTTGTCATATTATTCAAATCTGCGCTTTGTTTGAAGCTGAATTGTTCGTCTGAAACAAATTCTTCTATTATGATAATCTTCCAATGGGGAAATAAAATCTTTTTATGATGTGGTTTCTAGGAATCTATTATAAAAAATCTAGAGACCTCCTTTAGCACCCCAGGATAGGGAAGATTTATGTATTCTTTTCAGTTCTTTCACGCAGGGAGGTACATTAACTAATAATTCATTCACCTAGAAATGGAATATAGATTAAACTTTACCATTTTTCCTTCTAAATCTTGAGGTGAATAGAGAAAGTCTTGGGCTATATAGATCAATAAGCATGTCACAAAAAGGCTCGACTTATACCTTTTTAAAATCTCAAGTAAGTTTTATTTCCAACCTCTTTTCTGCCCTAGTTTCCAAAATTTGCTATTAACTCTAAAATTATGCTTCTTTCAAATTTCTAAAAAAGTCATGTTTTTTAAATAGACTGCATAAATTAACATTCTGAGTACATTGCATAGCATGTTAAGAGGAAAGCCTAAGAATATGGATGAAATTCTAACACATTTTCACACAAGGTACTGGTAGGCTAACATATGGTCAACAAGGGTAGTATTTACAAACGGATTCCTAATTGCGTTTCAGACCCATCAGACCTTCCTCACTGTGGAGAAATATGAGGCTACTTCAACATCGTGGCAGACAGTGTGTAATGATGCCTGCTGGGAGACTCGGTGAGCACATCTATTGAATATTTTTGTATTTCAAGCTTTGAAAACAGTTGGCTTGTAATGCTGGGAAGACCAATGAAAAGACTGGCTCAATACAAGGTATTAATGATATCAAATTCTCAAGGAGCTTTCTGGACATATTTAGTTGATTTATTAGATTTCATTTTGATTCATTTTTCTACAAAACAGTGTGGTGTGTGCTTCTGTAAGATTAGGTGCTAATGAGGTTATGGCTTCCATTTTTACAGACATCTGTTCTGTTTTTTTCCCCATAGTCACAGGCATTATTTCTAAAATCTAACTAGCTTTATTGCAAATTGATTGAAAGGAGCGTGGAGTAGAAGTGTTGAGATGTCTCTGTAGAGCTTGATATTTCTATAGGGAAAATGAGTCTACACCTGATATGTATTGCATGTTTGTATGTGATCAATGATTCTTCATTTGAGTTACTAAAACACTATAGACTTGGGTGTTTAACTCTTAATGACTTGAGTGAGGAGATAATATAATCATGCAATTTCCTCAGAGAGACATATCTCTTTGCTTTTAGCTACCAAATTCCTGAGCTGAATAGATATTTTGAAGATTTGACAATGTGTCTGAAATAAGACAATATTTCTGTTCCCAAGTCTATAAATTTCGCATTCCAGGACAGTGGCATGGAAGTAGGTATAGTTTTTGGCTATTTGGGTCTAATTCAGATTGCCTCAAACTAAGTGATATTAGTTTGTTAAATGTAAATATGTTAGTATGGTTCAGATGGTTAATTGAAAATAGGAATTTGACCGTGGCCCATTTGATAACCATATACAAATATGGGCATAAGTTTTCTTTGGTATTTAGAGCTGTAGAGTATAGGTAAAATTTTAAACAAGTAATGTATACTTATCATTTAAAAGGTTATACAGGTAATAAAAACAATGATTTATATTTAAATGCTAAAAGTTTTTAGCTAATAGCAGTCAATACTGAGGATATGTTTAGATCCCTGCCTTATTCATTAGCAGCAGAATAATCAAATATTTGTTGAGAGTACTGAACCCATCACTGAGAAACATAGAATGTCGAGCACACTCTCTGTGCCCAAGAGATTAGCTTTCAACATAACTGAGGATGTCAATCAGCCCATTGTATCTCACTGAGTCTAGAAGAGTGTCTGAACTCTCTGCTGTGATCTGCAGGGGCCAACATGATCTGGTTCCATCTGTTTCTCTCATCTCAAGCACTCTTCCGTGGTTTACTATTCCCTGTACCAACCAACCTGCTTTCTGCTTTGCGGCCACATCAAGTTTGTTCCTGCTTTGGACACTTTGTATTTTCTGTTCCTTCTTGTTAGAATGTTTTTCCCTCCAGATTTTTGCAGACTCAGTTTAAATGACATCTCCCTAAAAAAACTTCCATCTTGTTTTCTACATTACATTTATCATTCTTAAGATTTTTATATTTATTGCTTTGTTTATTGTATTTATTTCCATCCTCAACCCAGTAGAACATAAGCTTCATAAAACTTGGGACCATATCTATCTTGCTCCTTACTGTACCCTCAGTACTTCTAGAAGAGAGTCTGACATGTATTCATTATATATATAGATATATATATCTATATATATAAAACAAATGAATCTAGATGTGAAAATACGTGTCAGATAAAGGCTAAAAGAGTGCTTTGCAATTCTACAACAGGAGAGACATCTTGTGGCTATCAGGTAAGGTTTCCTGGGATAAATATAATTTAGGTAGGTAGAAAGGTGGAACAAGTAAAGCTATTTCTACAAATTGCTGTTCTTTAAAGTTTCTCTTCTAGAAAATAGACGTTTTTGTCTATTGTGTTCATTGCTGTATCTTCAATGTCTAGATAGTGTCTTGCTCATTGTAGGTACTCCCTGAATATTCATTAAATGAATAATCAGTATTTTTCTAATTACACATTTTTAAGAGTAAAATTGAGTTTTGCTTGCTTGTTTGTTTTCTATCAACAGTTTTTATTGGCACAAGGGACTCCTGGGTCTGAGTAATGCAACAATGGAATGGCATATTCCAGACACTGCCCAGCCTGGAATCTACAGAATAAGATATTTTGGACACAATCGGAAGCAGGACATTCTGAAGCCTGCTGTCATACTTTCATTTGAAGGCACTTCCCCTACGTTTGAAGTTGTAACTACTTAGTGAAAAGTTGGCAGATCATGTAAAGAACAGCGTTACTCTGTACACATTATATAAGTGATTTCAAATGAATGTGAACTAGTGAACTACTATGTTGACTTCTATAATCGTCCTTATTTGGGGACAGATAGTTTACTGCTAATGGGGCAGAGGTGTGTGTGTGTGTGTGTGTGTGTGTGTGTGTGAGAGAGAGAGAGAGAGAGAGAGAGAGAGAGAGAGAGAGAGAGAGAGAGGTTTGTCCCATATATCTTGTTCCAGTAGCCATACACCTTGTGGTCTACAGCCTAAAGCATGATTTCCCTTGAAGCCTTGGGGCTGTTTAAAGGAGAGTCCCTTCAATATAAAACCTCTGAAATATTAGTGAGAATGGCTGAATACATGTGAACAATGTTTAACCTATTTATTTATATATGTAATTATTGAATGTTAGTACTGGGAGAGTTTATAGAAATCATCTAGTCTTATTCTTCATCTTACAGATAAGAAAAATGGTCTTTTCTTATAATCACATTTACAAAATATGATATAAACCTTGACCATAAATGTATGAGCCTAATTAGAGAAACAGAAAATCAGCATGTCAGTTTTTCTTCATTCAAAATAACATAGCCTTTCTAAGCAGTCATTCTGGAGTTAACATGCCTAGTTCAGAGTTGTTGTGGATGCTCAAATCATTTCTGGAATTGCCTTCAGAACCCAATTATGAGAAAGTCAGACTTGCAATATTTTGATCATGCTTTGTGTTTTCCTAAGTGTCCTTATCCCACTGGATTGTGTCTCTTACTCCCAAGACTTATTCCAAATTTTTTTTGACTCTTTTCATTAATCAAATTCACCCCAAACCAGAAAGCTTTGCCATTAGTATAGATATTAAAAGTATTACTGGCTGGGAAAGCACTCCTCAGAGCAAAGGTTCTAAATTAATTTATCTGTTCTTTTTACCATTTGCTCACTCACTCATGGACCCATTCAATCATAGAATATTTACGATTTATATGCCCAGAATTGTAATGGTACCTGGGCCTTGATAATTAGTGACATTGTACTTGGGGTGAATGTATAAGTGTCAAAAGGTAACTATTATAAAGGAGAAAATAATCAATTTAATATGTAAATTCCGGGGAGGCATTTAAAAAATCAGTAATCTTCAAGTTATATCTTGTGTATCATCTGTGTTGGATACTCTAATTTTAGGGTAAAGAGGCTCCAGACAGTTTGCTAAATACTATTTTGAAAGTTATTTTTGGGCCTTGTAAAATACCTAGCCTCATGCCCCGAAGAGTAAGATATGACAATCTGACATCGATTGCCTGAAAGTACTAATTGCATTTAAAATTCTTTAAATTAACTAGGAGTTCCCAGACTGCAAAGCAAATTTCCAAACCCAGGCCATACTTTTGTATGTATGTAAAAGCTTTAGCATTTTAGGGAAAAAAAAATCAATCTGTATTTCAAAAATAAACTTTGAGGTCTGAAAATAATAACGATATTAATGATGGTAATATTAACATCCATTATGTATAACTTAATCTCAACATAATTTATTGAATTAGAATGAACCTGGAACACTTTTTGATGAATCAGTATCCTAGAGGCTGTTTCCATGGACATTAACTGCTGGAGGATTAGGTAATCAGGGATTCCAAGTCTTCCAAGTCTTGTGATCATTTTTCTAATGACACCACAGTCTTTAGTGTAAAAGTTCAGAAGCCTAAAAGAACAAGTGATCCTGAAAGTAGCTGATCCCAGACAAGAAATTTATATTAGAACTCATGATATGGTTTTTTAAAGTATTTGTTATTACTCAGAAGGGTTCATGAATCATTTTCCACTACCTCTATGCCTTCTATTGAAGCTTTCCTCAATCTACTTGTGATTCCTGATAGCTCACTGGCAACTGTACCAAGGTGGTCACTGTATCATCTACTGACCCTTCTGCATCCAGCACTCTTGGTCCCAGATAACCCACAGAAACCTATTTTCTTACCAGCTGTCATTTCTTCTAGGCCATGCAGTTCTATGTTTGCAGTTCATGTGTAAAAATAAAACCAAATTCCTGGATTATCAATATCAGTTCTGTATCTATGCATAAAAGAATATCATGAAGTAACTGATCTGTTGATATAAAAACACAGATCCAATTCGTGTCTGTGGGTGCTGCAGGGACTGGCTCATTGGAGCCAAACCATGTGGCGTAAACTCCTGAAATTGGTGGAAAAAGTGGAATATGGCAGATTGGGTAGGTAAGAGAACAATTGTGGAGATTTTGTTTTTCATGTTAAAGTGTCTGCATTTTATTTGCTGTACCCTGCCTACTCTGGTTTTAAGGATTCTGTGACTTCTTCGAAAAGCACTGAATAATCTCTTTTCCAGGTCTAGATTTTTTTGGTGAGTACTGAGTAAAATTGTCAACATTCAATGGATTATTTAATAATAAATTAAGAATTACACTCACAAAAGTATGTCTAATGAAAGGTAATGTAGACAAATGAACACTTTTTTAAAAAAAGAGGTGAAAAAAAGGTGTTAGATTACACGTAAATTAGGTTGGAAAGTGATACAAATGACTAATAACTAACCACTGAAGCACAAGGGAACCACTTCTTTATCAGTTCCTTTCCAATTTCTGAAGATGTACTGCTGGAAAAACACATGTATGGTTGGCATTTCTTTTATTTTCTTTCTCTTTTTTACTAGTTGGGCAAAAAATTTCCTAGGCAGGTGGCTAACTATGAAATGGTTTCATGAGCTAATTCTGAACAAAAAGACCAAGAATGAATTCACTTATGAATGTCCTTTTCTAATGTGCCCTCTTATGCTTCTCCTCCAACATAAGCAAGCTTACTGTCTTTTTCTACTATTAGTGCATGGATTCTATCTTTAGTCAAAAGGTTTCATCACTAGATAAACTTCTCATGTGTTTAGTTCTTCCAAATGATGCTCTTGCTTCCTGGGTATCCAACCTGACTTGCTGGTCTATATTGGCTTCCAAAATTTTAGAGTGATAGGGTATCGGAGAGGGAAATTTGCACATTCCTTACACAATTAGTTAGAATGCATTCAGTTGTAACTCAGAAAATATTCCTGATCAACATCCATCCAAATACTGAAGACATTTATAACCTCACATAGCAGTAAGTCTTGAAGTGATAAATACAGGTTTTGTGCAGCCACTCAGTGGCTCTTCTTAACATACTTACTTAATTCTTAGGCTTATCTTCTTGGCCAAAAGATCGCTACCTCGTGTCTACATACAATTGAATGAAGCAGCAAAATGGGAAAAGAGTTCTCTTTATAATACCCTTTTGGAAGGTGGAAAGTAGTAGGAACACAAGTTGAATTTTCCTTCTATTTCCTTGTTCAGAACGGTGCCACACAGTTACTCTTACCTGCAAGGGAGGCTGGAAAAAAGAACATTTAGTATTTTGTGCTTCTAGAGAGTGAGGCAAGTTCTGATAGTAAGAAAAAAGAGACAGTTGAAGTAGCTGTCATAAAGGTACGTCAGTCAAGACAGATTAGTTATGCTACAACATTAGAGATTTATTTCTTGATTTCATGACCTGTCCATTGAGGTTAGCTGGAGGATCTGTTCCACACCCTTCTCATTTGGGTTCACAGCCTGACAGAGATTTCCATTCTAAACATTCTTCCATTGTGAGGGAACAGGAACAGGTGCTTCCATGACTGGGGGAAGGGACAGGGAGAATCATGCAATAGTTTGTGAAGCTCCCACATTACTGTGCATTTTTCACTGAGCAGGTGACGGAACCAGGATGTTTGCAAGCAGCCCTAAAGTTTACCACAATGGGCAAGGAATAATATCTGTATATCCAACTTAACTGCTCTTTGAAATAATTATAACTAGTTTTATTCTAGAAAACATATTTTGGAAAAGGACACACATTGGAATCATGATGAAAAAATTGCTTTCTGTATTGCAAAATGTTTACATTCCTTTAACAGCTTTATATCAAGCACCTATATACTTTGTGGCAGAAATTATACTAAATCCTAAGAATGAAACAATAATGAAGGCAAAGCTATTCCCTGCCAAAAGAAACTTACAGTTTAATGAACAAAGCAAACAGATAAACAATAATTACTGTACAGGGTGACCCATATTGTTATTGTTCAGGGAATTAGAGAGAGCACCTAATATGGTCTTGGGGATGTTTCAGTAAGTTTCCTGGAAGAAATAACATATAAACTAAGACTTCAAAGATATGTAGAAATTAGCTAGAAGAAAGGCAATGGTGTGTGCGTGTATGTGTGTATTTGTGTGTGTTTGTGTTTGTGTACTGGGCAAATAGACTATTCCATGTAGAGGGAATATTGAGTACTTTATCAAGGTTGTAGTTAGAGTATAAGGGAAGAGTTGACAGTGAGGCAGCACTAAACTTTACTTTCATAAATAGCAATTTGGTTTTATACTTGTATTAGCATTTTTCCCCCTTGAGACTGTTCCCCTATAACATCAAAGTCCTTGAATGTATTTGCCATTTGCTCTAATAATAAAATACACTTTCTATAACCAAAAAAACTTACCTTGGCTCCCAGTTTCCAGTGCCAGTTAGTGTCATCCTTCTGTCTTCAGGGCTATAACCCTGTCCATAGACAAACCCATGGAATTGAATTTATTCAGACTTCTTTTGCTTGTGTCAATTTCATGTTTCCAAATCTATGATTTCTTTTGTTTTTTGTTTGTTTGGTGTACCTGCTAAAATGGCACGTATAGCCAATGAAGACCATTCTCTCCCTTTAGATAGGGTTCAGAGTTCCAGCCTTACAAGTTCATAAATATTTGTGAATACTAAAAATTTGAACCACCCACATAAAATTCATAGCATCTTGACCTGCATACTGCCAAGTTATCAGGGACCCAGCTTCTGTTGGCCCTATTTCTGGATGTTTTTCAACCATAATGGAAAAGTAGAAGCCTGGATGTATGGGGTCAATACTAGCTAGAAGAGAATAGAAGATCTACTATCCCTGTCTGAAATCAGATATCTGGAAACATTGACTTGCCCATATTTTCTGTCTCATTGTATTTTTTCATATTCAGTATAAAAGATTTACCCTTTTTTTTCCGGACCAAAGTGAGCTAAATGGACAAAAGAACGTAATAATCCATCATTTGCAAGCTTAGGACAAAGTCCAACCACATTCCCTAAATGGCCAAGGGACAGTGATGATGACGTGGAGAAAGACACCCTTAAGTGGAATTTCAAGAAACTAGTGTCTGTGATTTTACAAAGTTGATTCCACTATCATGAGGAGAATACACCCTCTGGAAGACTTTCCCACACTGTGGACTGTGTTGTGCTGACTTGTTGCCTGTCTCTTCTCAGTTTCTCTCAATCTCAATAATCCACGAATGCAAGAAATCTCACAGAGACTGGAAGGTCATTTATAACTGAGGGACATAAATGGGAAGTTGTATAAAGAAAAGAAAGAACTTGGGCTGTGAAGTCTGGTCAATTTAAGATTATTTAACTTCCTTGCTTTATGAAATAATAATATTAATAATGACCTTCTATAATTGCTATGAGGTTAAGTTAATGTTTATGAGAGGATATTTTGGAACTAACTGGTTCAAATCCTAGTTTTACCATTTAAAAATATCAGACCATGAGTAAATTACTTAGTTTTGTAAAGCCTTGGTTTCTTCCTCTCAGTTGCTTAATATACAAAAAGAGAACAATAATAGTACTTACCTTTTTAGGTTGTGAGATTAAAATAAGGTACAGTTGTTGACACAGTGCCTGGTGTATATATGCACTTAATTTACTTAGCTGTTAGTTTAGTTAGATGTTACTGAGTATTATATGAGATATTGCATGTAAGTATCTGGAAAATAGTAGGAACTAAAAAATTCTACCATTGAGAGTGGAATCATGGTTAGCCACAATGACTGTCCTTTCCCTGATCTTTTTCAAAGTTGTGCTTTGGCATCCCTGATATTAGTGTATGAAGAATTAGAATGAGGAGAGACGTTAGTAGAATGATCTAGACTAAGAGGTAATGAAGTCAGAAAAGAACAAGAACAATGGCTTTAGGAACAGGTCAGAAAGGTGTGGGTGTATAAAACTCTAAAGTTACAATGGACACAATGTACTCATTGACTGGATAAGGTAGGGAGAAGACAGTTACAACCGCCCAAACCCTAAAACATTTGGGTCATAGTAATGCTATAAACAAGAGCCAGGGTAAAACGAAGCAGATTTCGGATAGATGATGGTAAATCTAGTTTTGGATGTCTGAGACATTGACAAGATATGCAAAAGTCCAGCACACAGTGGGAAATGTGGAGTAGAGACACTGGAGAGAAAGTGGGGCAAAAGATTAGATATATGGGAAGCATCAACTTCAAACTGATGGTTGAAATCAAGGAAGTTGATGATTTTGCAAAAGGGAGGGTGTATAAGAAAGAGAAAAGAGATTTAGATGACAGGCCTTTTGGAACCACCTACTTTAAGGAAGATGAACAGAAGCAGGGCCAGAAAGTAATATTAATAAGAAGAAACAATTAGAAGAGTTAGGAGAAGGGATAGTGTATTAGTCTGTTTTCATGCTGCTGATAAAGACATACCTAAGACTGGGCAATTTACAAAAGAAAGAGGTTTAATGGACTTACAGTTCCAGATGGCTGGGGAAGCCTCTTAATTTTGGCAGAAGGCAGGAGGAGCAAGTCACATCTTACGTGGATGGCAGCAGGCAAAGAGAGAGAGCTTGTGCGGGGAAATTCCCATTTTTAAAACCATCAGCTCTTGTAAGATTTACTCACTAACATGAGAACAGCACGGGAAAGACTGGACTCCATGATTCAATTATCTTTCACTGGGTCCCTCCCACAACAGGTGGGATTTATGGGGGCTACAGGATGAGATTTGGCTGGGGACACAGAGCCAAACCATATCAGGAAGAAAGAATTCCAAGCAGGTCGATTATATCAAATGTTGTAGAGAAGCTTAAAGGGATAAGGACTAAATTAAGCCTTTGAAACTTGACAGCAATTTCACAAGAATGGAAGGGAATTTTAAGGAGGTGGGGAGTTTTATTAGGTTGACTGGCTGTGGAAGAGACCATTAGACTCCACACCACAATCTGCTCTCCCATTCTTCCATAGTGATGGTTTTAATTGGTTATGGATTAGGACTGTATTTCCCAGCCTTGGTATAGCCTAGGGCTGCCTCTAGAAACTGGTTGTAGCCATATAGCTAAGTTCTGTTCAATGAGATGAGAGAAGTGATATGTTCTACTTTCCTGTTGTACTCTCAAAAGTGATAGGCATACACTCCTGATATGGTTTGGATCTGTGTCCCCATCAAATCTCATGATGAATTATAATCCCCAGTGTTGGAGGTGGGGCCTGATGGGAGATGATTGAATCATGGGGGCAGTTTCTCATGAATGGTTTAGCACCATTCTCTAAGCACTGTTCTCATGATGAATTCTAGAAAGATCTGTTTGTTTAAAAGTGTCCAGCACCTCCCCAGTCATGTTCTCTCTTGCTCCTGCTCCCATCACATGAGATAACTTGCTCTCGTTTGCCTTCAGCCATGGTTGTAAATTTCTGGAGGCCTCCCCAGAAGTCAAGAAAACAGATGCAGCACGATGATTGCTGTACAACCTGCAGAAGCGAGAGCCAATTAGACTTCTTTTCTTTTTAAGTTACCCAGTCTCAGGTATTTATTTATTTATTTATTTATTTATTTATTTATTTATTTATTTTTGAGATGGAATTTCGCTCTTGTTGCCCAGGCTGGAGTGCAAAGGCATGATCTTGGCTCACTGCAACCTCTGCCTCCTGGGTTCAAGCAATTCTTCTATCTCAGCCTCTCAAGTAGCTGGGACTACAGTGACATGCCACCATGCCTGGCTAATTTTTGTGGGTTTTTTTTGTAGATATGGGGTTTTACCATATTGGTCAGTCTGGCCTCGAACTCCTGACATCAGGTGACCCACCTGCCTCAGCCTCTCAAAGTGCTGGGATTACAGGCATGAGCCACCACGCCCTGCCCAGGTATTTCTTTATAGCAATGCAAGAATGGACAAATACACCTCCCTTGCCCTAATTTCCTTCTTAAAAGGTATGTAGCAAACAAGATGGCAAAAGCCCAGAGATGGAAACTTCGTGTTGAAGATGGCAATAATATAAAAGATCCCAGCATCCCTAATAGTTCAGTTTTGTTAAATCATCCCTAAAGTGCTTATTCTCAGATGATTAACTGAAAGGAAAATAAACTTCTATCTCATTTTTCACATTATCATCTCATTGTTAAAGTATCTGGAACCTGGATTCTAAATAATATACCTCTTATAGCCCCATGAAGGCTACCACTTATATACTTTTTCTATTGTGGTTAGGACAAATGTCAACATATTTGTGTACAATCAGAAAGCAGGTCTTTACTAGTTGACCTATGGAAAATGGTATGGTGGCCTCTTTGTTTTTTTGACTCTCTGAGTTGTTATGGGTTGAAATGTGTATCCTCAAAATGATATGTTGAAGTCCTAACCCTCAGTATCTCAGAATGTTTGGAAATAAAATCATTGCAGATGTGATTAGTTAAGATGACATCATTACTGGAGTAAAGTGGGCCTGTAATCCAATATGACTGGTGTTTTTATAAAAAAGAATGCTGCATGGAGAGACACATACAGGAAGAATGAAATGTGAACAGGAAGGCAGAGATCAAAGTGATGTCTCTACAAGCAAATGATTGCCAAAGATTGCCAGCAATTACCAGAAGCTAGGAGGCTGACATGTAACAGATTCTTTTTTACAGCCCTCAGAGGGAACCAGCACTGTTGACACTTTGATCTCGAACTTCTAACCTCTAGAATCATGAGATAATACATTTCTGTTGTTTAGGCCACCCCCAATCTGTGTTACTTTGCTATGGCAGGCTTTGGAAATAAATATACTGGTCAAGAGATTAATGTCTTCCCCTTTAGTCACCTGCTAAAAGAGATTCTTGAGTGCCTTCCAGTTTAGAGGACCAGTAATTATGTCTCTTCTTTACTTTCCTGGATAACATGGTCATTTTATGTCAAGTGATCTTGTCTATCATTGGTTGCCTATGAATGTCATCTATCATTGTCAAAGACTGTAGCAAATTCTGAAACTAATTTACATACCATTAAATGCCAAATGAATCAGCTGGGATGCAGCTCTAACTAAAATTTTACAGAGAATAAATATTCTGCAATTTTGGAAACTGATCTTTTATGGGGTGTGGGTAAGTGTGAATATCTATTATATACATTTACAAGTTAACAGAATCAGAATAAGTATCATTATGCATGTTTCTTCTCAGTTGCAGTTGAACTGAGTTGGTCTTTTTCCTCTCCAATTTATTATGCAAGTGTTATAAGCTCTGCAGCAAATAGGGGAAATGTCAGTGTATAGTCCTTCTTTCTGTTTACCTGGAGGCAAAACCAGAAAGGAATTGTGATGTACTTTAAAAATTGTGGTAGGCCTAGTTTTAAATTAAGGCAAGAGACAGTTGTATTCAGATTGTAGAAAGGCATTGCAGAAAGTAATAACAGTGTTTTCTGTGAGTGATTCACTTTATATTTAAATATGTGAATATGTTCTATTTCAGGAAATGTGTTTATGAATAGAGAATGCTTTACAGACTCTATTGAAGAGAGATCTTCCAATCTTTGGGGGGGCTTTTAATTTTCTTTAAACAGTGTCCATCTTTTAGCAGAAAGTGTAGCGGGGTCCTGTGGAAATACTATGTTTCCTCCTTGCTGGGGAATATGAAGCCTGACAAGGGAAACCTGAGGATTCTCTTCCATACATATTATTCTTCCTGTGCCTCCACCGTGGGAGGAGCATTGTGAGAATTCCACTCTGATTCCAACCTTAGACTGTCATTGACTATTCTGAGACCTTAAAAAATCCTTTTGTTATGGAAACTTTTAAACATACAAGCAACTAGAGGGAGCAGTCTGATAATACTCCAGCTACCCCATTGTCCGGCTTCAGAAGGTATCAACATTTTGCTAATGTTGTTTCATCTGTCTCCTCACCATTCTGTGGAATGGAGAGGGAGGTTGAGCTGGAGAGTATTTACCCTGTAAATACCTTAGTATATTTTTCTAACAGATAAAGACTTAAAAAAATCTTAACTACAGGGTCATTCTCATGTCTGACAAAGTAACAATAACCCCCTAACATCATCCAATACCCAGTCCATGGTCAAATTTCCATGATTATCTAAAAAATCTTTTTACACTGGATTTGTTTAACCAGAGTGCAGACAAGTTCCATGCATAACATTTGGTTTGTCTCTTATGTCACTCTTAATATATAACATTTCTCATGATCTCTTCTCTCGTGCCTTTGTTTGTTAAGGAAATCCTGTTGTTTATCCAGTAGATTTTCCTATTGCTTCTTCTGACCGATCGTTTATTCATGGTGTGTTTTAACTTCTTCTTCTATCCTTGCTGTTTCCTTTAAATATTAGTTAGATCTAACAGTTTGATTAGATTCAGGTCATTTTTTTTTTCTTTTGGCAAGAATACTCAACCAGTTCTGCCATCGCATCCAGGAACAGAAGAGAGCAAGAAAAATTCACTTTGACCCCTTATGATTTCATCTCCAACCGGACCAATCAGCACTCCCCATTTCTCACGCCCCTACTCACCAAATTATCTTTAAAAACTCTGATCCCTGAATACTTGGGAAGACTGATTTGAGTCATAATAAAACTCCAGTCTCCTGCACAGCTGGTTCTGCATGAATTACTTTTTCTCCACTGCAACTCCCCTGTCTTGATAAATCTGCTCTGTCTCGGCAGCAGGCAAGGTGAACCCACTGGGCAGTCACAATAATAGTCTTCAATGATCTTTTGTATTTCTGTGGTGTCGGTTGTAATGTCTCTGGTTTCATTTCTAATTGACTTTATCTGGATCTTCTCTCTTCTTTTCTGGGTTAATCTAGCCAATGGTCTATTAATTTTGTTTATTTTTTCAAAGAACTAGCTTTTTGTTTTACTGATCTTTTTGTTTGTTTATTTGAATTTCATTTAGTTCTGCTCTGATCTTTGTTATTTCTTTTCTTCTTCTAGCTTTAGGTTTAGTTTGTTCTTGTTTTTCCAGCTCCTTGAGGTATGACATTAGGTTGTCAATTTGTGCTCTTTCAAACTTCTTGATGAAGGCATTTAGTGCTGTCAGCTTTCCTTTTAGCACACTTTTGTTATATCCCAGAGGTTTTGATAGCTTGTGTCATTATTATCTTTCAATTCAAAGAATGTTTAATTTCTATCTTTATTTCATTGTTAACCCAGATATCATTCAGTAGCAGACTGCTTAATTTCCATGTATTTGTAGTCTTGAGGGTTTCTTTTGGAATTGATTTCTAATTTTATTCCACTGTGGTCTGAACAGATATTTGATATGATTTCATTAAAAAAACTTATTCAGACTTGTTTTGTGAGCTATTGTATGGTCTATCTTGAAGAATGTTCCATGTGCTAATGAGAAAAATGTGTAATTTGCAGATCTTAGGTAGAATGTTTTGTAAATGTCTGTTAAGTCCACTTGTTCTAGCATGTCATTTAAGTGTGTTGTTTCTCTGTTGACCTTATGTCTCGAAGATTTGTCTGGTGCTATCAGTGGTGTATTGAAGTCTATCACTCTTATTGTTTTGCTGTCTATCTCATTTCTTAGGTCTAGTAGTAATTGTTTTGTGAATCTGGGAGCTCCAGTGTTTGGTGCATATAAACTTAGGATTATAATATCTTCTTGTTGAATTGATACTTTTTTCATTATATAGTGACCATCTTTATATATATGTTTTTTACTGTTGTGGCTTTGAAGTCTGTTGTGTTTGATGTAAGAACAGATACTCTGGCTGGGCTCATGCCTGTAATCCCAGGACTTTAGGAGGCTGAGGTGAGTGAATCACAAGGTCAGGAGATCCAGATCATCCTGGCCAACACGGTGAAACCCCGTCTCTACTAAAAATACAAAAATTAGCTGAGTGTGGTGGCACACGCCTGTAATCCCAGCTTCCTGGGAGGCTGAGGCAGGAGAATCGCTCGAACCCACGAGGTGGAGGTTGCAGTGAGCCGAGATCATGCCACTGTACTCCAGCCTGGCAACACAGTGAAAATCTGTCAAAAAAAAAAAAAAAAAAAAAAAAAAAAAAAAAAAAAAAAAAAAAAGAGTAGGTACTTTTGCTTGCTTTTGGTTTCCATTTGCATAGAATACCTTTTTTCCATCCTTTTTCCTTGAGTTTATATGAATCCTTCTGTGTTAAGTGAGTCTCTTGAAGATAGCAGATATTTGGATTTCAATTTTTTAAAATCCATTCTGCCATTCTGTATCTTTTAAGTGGAGTCTTTAGGCCATTGACATTCAATGTTAACATTGAGATGTGAACTACTGTTCTCTTCATCATGTTGTTACCCAGATAGCTTAAGTCATGTTTTAGCATTCCTTGTAGTACTGGTTTGGTAATGACAAATTTTGTCAGCATTTGTTTGTCTGAAAATGACTATTTCTCCTTCATTTATGAAACTTAGTTTTGTGGGATACAGAATTCTTGGCTGACAGTTGTTCTGTTTAAGGAGGTTGAAGTTGGAATACCAACCCCTTCTGGCTTGTAAGGTTGCTGCCAAGAAGTTTGCTGTTAGTCTGATGGGTTTTCTTCTGTAGGTTACCTGTTGCTTTTGCCTTAACGCTCTTAGAATTCTTTCTTTCATTTTGACTTTAGACAGATTGATGACTATTTGCCTTCAGATAGCCTGAAGATCTTTTTGCACTGAATTTCCCAGGAATTCTCTGAGATTCTTGGATTTGGATATCTAGCTCTCCAGCCAGGCCAGGGAAGTTTTCCTCAATTATTCTCTCACATAAGTTTTCCACACTTATTATCTTCTCCCTCAGGAACACCAACTATTCTTAGGTTTTGCTATTTCACTTAATCCCACATATCTTGGAGACTGTTCATTTCTTTTTATTCTTTTTTTCTTTATTTTTGTTTGATTGCATTAATTCAAAAGCCTTGTCTCTGAGTTCTGAAATTATTTCTTCTACTTGTAGGGTGTTCATTTAAAGTATGGTCACCTGTGATGGTGGGTGTATTAGTCTATTCTCACAGTGCTATAGAGAACTACCTGAGACTGGGTAATTTATGAAGAAAAGATGTTTAATTGACTCAGAGTTCTGCAGGCTGTACAGGAAGCATGACTGGGAGGCCTTAGGAAACTTATAATCATGGCAGAAGGCACAGGGGAAGCAAGGACTGTCTTCACAGGGTGGCAGGAGAGAAAGAGAGAAGGGGGAATTACCACACACTTTTAAATCATCAGAACTTGTGAGAACTCACTATCACAAGAACAGCAAGAAGAAAATTTGTCCCCATTATCCAGTCACTTTCTACCAGGCCTGTCCACCAATTTGACATGAGATTTGGGTGAGGACGAGAATCTAAACTATATCAGTGGGCTAGATCTATGGACAAGTTAGGTAGTTATAGAGGTAAGAAATTGGGAGTAAAATAGGTTCCTGGAAAACCTGGATGCTCAGTCAGCTGTCCTGGATAATTTGTGTTGCTAGATCCAAACAGAGAGCACAAGGCTGGGCAAGAAACACTGGGGCTTTGGACCCTAAGCCCTGGGGACCAGGATTGGACCATCTGTGAACTTTGGGACTTCTGGTGCATCTTTGTCCTTAAGTCTACATCAATGTTCCTTAAACTTGAGTGATAAATGAACTGGAGTTAAAAGGAAAAACAATCTTCATGGATCCCATATTTTCTTATAATCCTTATTAAAATATTAGTTAAATATGCAGAAAAAGAATTAGGAATAAATCATTTTATTTATCAATCTTCTGCAACTATATAAATAAGTAAAGAATACTGAATACACTGAAAAACTATGAACTGTAAGAATCAAATAATAATTATTAAGTGTGGTTCATGAAGCTCTATTACAGAAATTAAATCACTTGTAATGTGACTGTGATTCTGACCTCTCTTGTAAGAGTCTTTTTGAGTCCACTATGCTATAGTGAGTTTGATGACTCACTTCTAATCATCACTCTTCTCTGTTTGTTCTATCATGAAGTTCATATTTGAGCAGATGCCAAGGCATCAGTTGATCATCACATGGCACAAGGCATCAATTACATTTAAACTCATCTCACTTCTTCCTTCAGCAAGCTGTGATAGTTTAAGGAATAGCATAGTGTAGTGATTACAAAGGTGGGCCTAGGAGTTACATGCTTTGGGTTTGAGTTCTATCCTTATCACCTATCAGCTATGCATCCTTAGGCCCAGCTAATAAGTGTTCTATGCTTTTTCTTCATCTCTAACGTCATACTTTATCTCACCTTGTGAGGATTGATGAGATACACATGTTAAACACTTAGAATCCCTAGCACATAAGAAGTACTCAATATAGTTCCTAGTATGCTTATTATGGAGCAAGTTCACTGTGCACTGGTTACCAACTTGTTTGCAGCTGGTGAGACAGAACACATTCATATGCAACAAGTTAAATGTAGTAGATGTATTACCTACAAACAGGCAGAAAGTGATAAGCCTAGGGTCCCGGTGAGGTGGCTCATGCCTGTAATCCCAGCACTTTGGGAGACCGAGGCGGGCAGATCACAAGGTCAGGAGATGGAGACCATCCTGGCTAACATGGTGAAACCCCGTCTCTACTAAAAATACAAAACATTAGCCTGGTGTGGTGGTGGGCACCTGTACTCCCAGCTACTCGGGAGGCTGAGGCAGGAGAATGGCGTGAACCTGGGAGGTGGAGCTTGCAGTGACGCAAATTGGTGACACTGCACTCCAGCCTGGGCTAGAGTGTGAGACTCCGCCTCAAAAAAAAAAAAAAAAAAAAAAAATTAGCTGGTTGTGGTGGCGGGCACCTGTAGTCCCAACTACTCGGGAGACTGAGGCAGGAGAATGGCGTGAACCCCGGAGGCGGAGCTTGCAGTGAAAGGAGATGGTGCCATTGCATTCCAACCTGGGCGACAGAGTGAGATTCCGTCTCAAATAGAAAAAAAAAAAAAAAAAAGAGAGAGAGAAGCCTAGGATACATTGTGAGACAGTCCCCCAAAGCTCAAGAAACTTACCTGGGGCGGATGGTGCCTCAACTCCACGTATCCCACTTGTGCTACAGCTGAAGGACCCAGAAAGGCAGCCCCTTCTGGATTACATACCTCAAGGGCAACATGGCTCACTAAGCAAAACTCCAAAGAACATCCTGCTCCCAGGGGAGAGAGGAACAAAGCCTGAGCTGTACTAGGCAGTTCTTGCCTAACTCAAAATGTTACATTCCCTAGGAGGGACAGGAATAAGGCCTAGGCTATTCCATGCAGTTCCTCCCTTCCTCAGGATATTGCATTTTTAGCACAATCTAGTTATTCTTAAGAACTACAAACAAGAAAGAAGGGGAGAACTTGGTCAGTCCAAGGCCACCTGGAGAACAGTCCTGCATCTATATAAATATTTTGCCTTTGCCTTGAATCAAAATACAACATTATAAATTTCTTATAGTTAAGTATTGAACTCCTAGAAAGACCTAAGTTTCAGAAACATGAATGTACACTAAAACCAGAAGAAGTAGCCTCCTTGAACGCTTTTGCTTTTCACAACCTAATATGAGCCCTCTAGATTGTGGCTTATAATCTTTCAAGCTTCATGATTTATTTATGATAGTTGAATTATTGGTAATGCATTTTAAGAGATTAAAAGGTAACCATTTGATATAAAGAACAAATTTCAAGATTAAAAAATACCCTTATATTAGTTCTAGAACATGGGGCTGGACAACACTGTATACTTCAGTAAATATGTGCAATTCATTTTTACTACTAGAGAGGAAACACACTATTATAATGGCACCTGTCAGAACACTGAGCCAAGAAAAAATTTGTGTGACATGTTGTAGAAGGGTAAAGGCCACTGAATCTTCTGTAGGTAAGAGGCATTGACAACATTCGTCTGATGCCAGAGAAATGTCACAAGTTTAATGGAACATGGAAGGACTCAGCCTTGAGGTTACATAAGTACATGGTCAGCACAGTAAGCCGTTCTACACAAATGGTGACAGAATGCTAAATGGTGATCATTTTAAGAATGTAAGAACCACATGCATCTTTAGTAAGAGTGCAAATAAATTGTGAACATTGACCAAAATTTGGCAGAGAGCTCAGCACACAGCAGTGTGCTGGGGCCCATAATTTGAGGATCACCCCTGCCCTAGCTCCATGGTTCTCAACCTTGGCTGCACATTACGGATATGTGAGGAACTTTAAAAAATGTGCTAATGTTTGAGCCCACTCCAGACATTCTCAATTGATTGGTATGATAAGTGGCTGAGGGTCAGGCTTTTTAAAGTCTTTCCAGGGCTTCTAATGGGCAGTCAGGGTTGAGAAAGACCATTGCAGATATCACTATACTGATAAGAAGAATACTGATAAGAAGAATAAAGTAGTGCTGGACTCAAGGAAGCTTGTGCCAAAGAAGACAAAGGGCATTTTGCTCCAACTCACCTTATTTATACTCCTTCCAATAAAACTGTATCTTTTGGTAATGGGGATAATTTTCTCCTATCCTTGTATTATGTAAATTCTTTTCTGAAGATAGGAGAGGAATCCCCACTCTCTCTGAAAGACAGAGCGGTCCGCTAATAAACTTCTGGTCAACTCTAGAAGAATATTCAAGAGAGCACATATTGGCTGAACTCCTCTTAGGAACAAGGCATTGGCAAGTGTAACGAGTGGGAAAGAGGCCATATAAATATAGTCCTGGGGAGGGGGCTGATTCATCACAGAATGTTTTTTAATTATGAAAATTGCAAAGTAACCTAAATGTTCCTCAACAGGGAAAGCAGATCAATAAATTATGGTGTTCCACACAATGGAACACTGTAGTTAACATATTTAAACTGGAGCTACAGGTCTCAAAAGAATTATCAAAGCGTGAAACAAAAAGGTAAGTGGCAGAAGCATATGTATTACATGTTAATAAAGTGCTCTGTAGATAAAGTTTGAAAACATGCATGATAATATACTGTTTTAGGATATAAAATGGAATAAATGAGAAAATGGGTGTGGAACTATTGATACCAAATTTGGGATGGAGGTAAATTCAGGGCCGTGTAAGCTCCATGAAAGTAGGGGCTTTCTTTCATTTACTGATGTGTGCCCAATCCTAGAATAGGGCTTAGCACTTAGTAATGACTGATAAATATTTGTTAGCTAAAGCAATAAATAAATGGTATCAGGGATGGGTTTGCAAGGTCTTTAAGCGTAAACATGACTTTTATTAAAAAAATACCACAAAGTTCGACAAAATGCAAACATTTGACAGAACTTAATGATGAGCATGTGGGTGCCCATTAGGTTATTATTTTGACCTTTTCTATTGGCTCGAAATATTTCATTGACATTTAAAAAAAGGGTAGATGCAGAACAGACAAGAATTAGTACGATTGGTGGAAACAGGGTAAAGGAAAGGGGGGATTTGAAAATGACAGATTTCAAATCTGGGTTGACTGGAGAATAGCAGTGCCTTTAAGAGTTTCAACTGCTAGATGAAAATCAGGAATGAGACTGAGGGAGGTAATACCACTTTTGGATGTACAATATTTAAAATCATGACTGAATTTCATCTAGAAATGCCCCCAAGCCCACTGAAAATGCTCATTCTGACATCATCAGTAGTTTTGGGGGCGAAAAAAGTCACAGGATATAGTTTAAGAATTTCACCCTCTTTATTCCCCAAAACACATTTAGACAACAAAATTAGAAGATGAAAAATCCATCCCTGGAAATGCAATATTAATGAAGAGACCTGCCATTTGACTCAAAGTTGATACCTGATTGCCTTATAAAAAACAAGGGATAAAAATTCTTTGCAACTGAAGGTGGCAAGCCCTGAAGGAGGAGTAAGTGGAGGGCTATGCCCTTCTGGGTCCATGGAGCAGGATTATCTTGGGCCAACACAAAATTGGCCTGCACAAATAGTACAGGCCCCCATGAACTGCTTTTGGGTTTAATTTCTGCCTGTTCTTCCCCTCCCCATCTCCAAATGATGAGTGGGGCCACCAGAGACCAGACAAACCTTTTGTGCTTGGTTATCTGAACTTGGTCCTCAGGGGCTGTACTTCAGCAGTCTGCGTCTTAGCAGTAGGGCATTAAATCAGGGTGGAATATAAACTCTTCCTCGAGAGTCAAGAGTCCTGAAACTCTACAAGAAAACCTAGGTAATACCATTCAGGACATAGGCATGGGCAAGGACTTCATGTCTAAAACACCAAAAGCAATGGCAACAAAAGCCAAAATTGACAAATGGGATCTAATTAAACTAAAGAGCTTCTGCACAGCAAAAGAAACTACCATCAGAGTGAACAGGCAACCTACAGAATGGGAGAAAATTTTTGCAATCTACTCATCTGACAAAGGGCTAATATCCAGAACCTACAAAGAACTCAAACAAATTTACAAGAAAAAACCAAACAACCCCATCAAAAAGTGGGCAAAGGATATGAACAGACATTTCTCAAAAGAAGACATTCATACAGCCAACAGACACATGAAAAAATGCTCATCATCACTTG
>NW_016804517.1:1140870-1161058 GCF_001698545.2 Rhinopithecus bieti
TGACGATTCCTCAAGGATCTAGAACTAGAAGTACCATATGACCCAGCCATCCCATTACTGGGTATATACCCAAAGGATTATCAGTCATGCTGCTATAAAGACACATGCACACGTAGGTTCATTGCGACACTATTCACAATAGCAAAGACTTGGAATCAACCCAAATGTCCATCAGTGACAGACTGGATTAAGAAAATGTGGCACATATACACCATGGAATACTATGCAGCCATAAAAAGGATGAGTTTGTGTCCTTTGTAGGGACGTGGATGCAGCTGGAAACCATCATTCTCAGCAAACTATCACAAGAACAGAAAACCAAACCCCGTATGTTCTTACTTATAGGTGGGAACTGAACAATGAGATCACTTGGACTCAGGAAGGGGAACATCACACACCGGGGCCTATTATGGGGAGGGGGGAGGGAGAGGGATTGCATTGGGATTTATACCTGATGTAAATGACGAGTTGATGGGTGCAGCACACCAACATGGCACAAGTATACATATGTAACAAACCTGCACATTATGCACATGTACCCTAGAACTTAAAGTATATATATAAAAAAAAAAAGAGTCCTGAATTATTATCCTGTCCTGGTTCTGTCACATCTGATATGCTTGGATACATTTCTTAACAACTTTGAATATTATCAAGGATTTGATCTTGAAAAAACTCCGAACAGGTATTAGAAATAGATTGTATCTTTGGTGCCTTGGTTGAGGGATTTATAGTAGCTGCTTGGAAAACTGTATTGAAAAGAATTGAGAAATGTTGTTTGGCTCCTGTGGAAAAGTGGCTATGATTGATCAGCACTGTCTGGTCACCGGCCTCGAGTGGTGATTAGCACTGTCTGATATGGGCTGGGTCTGCATCGGTGGTCAAATGATAGTCCTGCATTTGGCCTTCTTGAGCCAGGGAATTCTATAAATGCCAATTTTCAAGGGGTTAGGAGGCACAGGGAGAGTTTCCAGTAGGCGCAGAAAATCATTACTTACACTACTTTGCCCCATCCCGCTCCCACAAAATACACAAGTTATCCTCTTAGCAGATGAACAACATCGAAACTAGAGAGGGTAAACAAAAACAAAACAAGAGTATTCATTCAAGGATGAATCCACATGAACGCTATGGGTTTTCTCTATGTTCAATCTGCAGCGCCATCTACTGAATTGAACAGAAAATAATGCAAGGACTGTAAATGTAGGCCAGATGACAATGAAAGAAAATGTTTTGCTCTTTATTTAAGGGCATATATTTTAATCTCATAATTTGCCTAAACTTACCTTATAGTGCTTTGATTGAGCTCTTTGGAGAGGTTCTCAAAACTATCTTTAAAAATTCAGTATAAATAACACTCATTCATAAGTGTCTTGTCAATACATGTTAAAACATTTGTTTTCCCTTTTTTTTTTTGGCAGGGAGTTTGGGCAGGGGGCGGTGGTTGTTTTTTTTGAGATAGGTCTTGTAGTCTTACTCTGTCGCCCAGGTTGGAGTGCGGTGGTGTCATCATAACTCACTGTAGCCTCAAATTCCTGGGCTCAAGTCATCCTCCTGCTTCAACCTCCAAAGTAGCTGGGATGACAGGCTTAAGCCACAGTGCCTGGCTGTTTTCTTTCATAAAACTACTATTTTAAACGATAAAGTTTAAGATTAAAATATCAAAACCCAAAAGTACACTTCTGATGTCACTGAAGTCACAAAGACCAAAGTGTCTTATTTGTATGTTAGTTTTAGGAGGTAAAGAAGTCTGGGTGGGAGAAGAAAGGAGGAAAGTTATGTCTGTTAAGGGTCTATTAGGATTTGCTCCAAATTGTTTTTTTTCAGCATTGTTTATGTTAGTGCCGTGAAAAAAGTTCTATGATCCAATATGTTTGGGAATTGCTATAATAGTCCCTCTCTTGAAGATTTACCATGCACATTAGGACAACACACGTTTCCAGAAACTCTGAAGGCAATAAACCTGTTTAAGTTTGTCTAATTCAATGTTTTTTACATTTAGTTGAACATGGCCTGTTTATTTTAATATGTTCCCAATACCGGTCTCGCAGGTGCCAGATGCTTCACCTGCCAGGTGCCAGGTGCTAGGTGCTTCAGCCATGTTAACTGACTATACACCTCCTTACAGCTCTGTGATGTTATCCCTGGTTTACAAAGGAGGGAGTAGGAGTTGAGAGAGTTGAAGCAACCTGTACAAAGCATATAGTAGAAAATGGCAGTGCTAGAATTAAAACCCAGGCCTGCCTGATTTCTAAGCTTATGCTATTCCCACTGAATTACATGGCCTTTCAATAGGTCATTTTGGTTTTCACGTGGTTGAGGTCAAGATAATCAGCTTGACAAGCAGAGTCACAAAAGACCCCCTTTTCAGTTACATTTCCCTGGAATAGAGACACTTTAAAGGTTCTTCTTGGAGAAGCAAGTGATTTGTTCCTTTGAATGTTGGAAATTGTATCCTGTTTGTGATGAGTAGTCTTTGCGTGTCACTCCTCAAAAACACAGCCATCTACTACTCCTAAAGTTGGCCCTGTTTTTTTGAGGGATACTTGGAGAGAAAGAATGTCTCCAAGGAATTCTTAATTTGGATAAGATATGTCACCTCTAGGTCTCTACTAAGCTCTGGGTTTCTTAGCTATGAAAGCAGAATTTATAACTCAATTATCTGGGATTCAATTTTCAAAGCCTCTCTCTTGAAGAGATCACAGATTTTGTATCTTACCAATAAGAAACAAATATTAAAGAACGGGTAACTCTAGAAGGTCACTAGTCCAGAGCTACTTTTTTTAAGATGACTATTTTGGGTCCTTTATATCTGAAAGTTGGTTGAGAGTTTCCCTTCAGGATAGGGGACAGGACAAGGTGGGCTCTTTGAATCCTGGCTGTGTCCCTCACTCTCTGTGCCTCTGTGGCTCAGTTTCTCCACATATCAACAGGAAATAGTGGGTTTTATGTCTTCGGGCTGAACTGAGTACCAAATGAGATCCTGGATATTTCATTCTCTCATTCCAAGCTCTTATGGGTCTATAAAACCCCACAAAGACAATGATGTAGGAAAGCAGGTGACAAGATTTATGAAGTGTGTAGAGGAAACTTGAGTGTCTGCTCCATGTTGTAGAATTCATTTTGTCCTGCCCCCTGGCTTCAGTTCTTCAAATTGTGGACTTACAAAAGGAGGATGAAAAGGTTTGAGGAGACAAGAAGAAAGCTTAGACTTCGGATTAGAAATCTTATTATGGAACGTCATGAAAATAATTGTATCTTTTCATCCCAACTGTGTGTTTGGTTTGAATTTAGGTGCTAGTGTAGGCTTTCTGGCCCTTCACTTCCCTTTAGGGTTCCCAAGTTAGAAGATCTTTTCTTACTCTTCTTCTCCTTCCAGGGGAAGCTATAAAACTCCATGGCTAGAAGTGAACTGGGGCTGATGTTCACTTTCAAGATGGTTGTGCAATCCTCCATATTCAGAATCTGCCTGTAAGCTGCTGTGGCCTTGAGAGGGTGGTGAAATTGGAGGAAGGATTTTGGTAAAATGGCATAGAATGAGAGAATAGTAAACAACTGCGCCAGGGACCTGAGAGCAAGGGGCAAAGCTCTTGAGATTCCAGGGCAAATGTGCCATAGATCTACTTGCTTTAGGAGTTGAGGAGCTTGGCAGAAGGAAAAATATACTCCTGGAGTGAGGCTCCTCCAGAAAACCCCTCTCGGTTTTGGAGGAAATCATTTAAACACCACACCCTGTACTTGATGGGGAAGGAGCTCACTCTGGTAGAGGGTTGAGGTGAGGTACACTGTTGGCGTGAAGGGGCTTCTGCGTGCTTTAGTGTGTGGTGTTCCTCAGCTCGACTTCTAGCCTGGCCTCCTCTGGACTATCTCTCAGCTCCAGCAGGAGGGAGGCTGAAACAAGTGATTCAGTTTAACAGACGGGCTGTGGGTTCAGACCGTTTGAGAAGCAGGTGTCAGACATTTCATCGGTAGCAGGGCCCTGTAATGAGCCGGGAGCTGTTTCTTCACTGCGGATGATGTGGCCTGGCTAGATAGGTACAGACCTGTGGTGTAAATGTCTCCTTCGGGCTTGCCATACACTCCACAGTGCATCTCATCCTATCCCCAATCCTTCCCATACCAAGGGGTCTGCAGGCTCATATGGCCCCAGTGGCAGGCCAGCTTGTATCACATCCTGTAGATTGGCCAGAACAGTGTATCTAGGCGTGGGATGTTCTCTCTCTAGAAACAAAGAGGACCACCAGGCATTGGGCTTTTATTTTCTTTTCTCGGGGAGACTGTTGTTCAACAACACTGGCTCAGGTGAATATCAGTGAGCATTAAGTGGGTTTGTGGACCTGGTGGGGCCCCAGTAAGCCAGACTTTAGCCAGTCTCCATTTATTACCTGATACCTGATAAGCCCCACTTTAACAGGTGATAATGATGATGATTTGATGATATTTCTAGGAGTTAATATCAACTCAAATCCTATATCCAGCAATCTCCAAAGTCTCCAGGTGTTTCCCATATTCCAGGAAAACCTAAGTATTTCTGCTTCAATCAGTGTGGGCTTTTACTTTTTCCAGGTTCCAAAGAGTTACCTGAGGTAGGCAGAATAATGCCCCCTCCCCCTAAAGATGTCTATATCCTAATCTCCAGAACTTGTGAACATACTATTTTATATGGCAAAATGAACTTTGCGGGTACAGATAAATCTAGGATCTTGGGATAGGGAGATTATCCTGTATCCCAGTATCCCATGATATCCACATATCCCAGTATCCCATTATAACCACAAGGGTCCCTGTAAGTGAAAAACAGAAGAAGGATGGTTAGAGAGGAAGAGAAATTTGAAAATGCTACACTTGATTTTGAAGATAGATGAAGGGGCCATGAACCAAAGAACATAAGCAGGCTCTAGACACCAAAGAAGATGAGGAAATAGATCCTTCCTTAGAGTCTCCAGAAGGTATGCAGCTTGCCAACACCTTCATTTTGGCCCAGTAAGACCTATTTCAGACTTCTGATCTCCACAACTGTAAGTTACTTAATTTGGGTTGTGTTAAGCCATTAAGGTTGTGATAATGTGTTACATCAACAATGGGAAACTAGTATGCCACTCAGTAGTGAGTTTGCCCCTTATCCAGGGACCCTTCCCAGAGCATTAAATCCTACATCTCAAGAAAGTGCCTTCAAGTCCATGAATTCTTCCTTATCCAGTCTTATGCTCTGGCCTCTTGATCAAGCCAAAGCCCAATCCAATCCAATCCCAGCTCCTGTGTGTACCTACTAGGTAATTCTTGCCATTCCTTTGAAGTATATATAATCCTTTCCCTCTTATAAAGCCCAGTGTGTCCTGAGCTGGGTTTTGTTGGGTTTAATCCTACCCATTGGTGTGGTGTGGGGAGTAAGAAGAGGATATGGGAGCATCTCTTTTGGAAGTTACCCGTTGCCTTGTGGAGTTAAAGCTTCTGCAGTGTCTTCCACATAAGTGAAGTGCTGGTTCTTACTGTGGCTCAGTGGGCTTTATAAGAGGGAAGGTCTGGATAGTCTCCAGAGCCAAAATCCTTGTGGCCATCCACTCAGATATCACCATCCTATATTCCAGGGTCCCATGTTTTCCTAACCAGAGTCCTGGCCTTAGTATAACAGACCTACTTTGGCCGTGTATTTAAATGTCTCTGGAGTTCTGCATTTCTAACTATCAAGTTCTGAATCTACTCCTCAGCCATGTCTTTTTTTTTATTATAAGAGATAAATTAACAAAGAGGCTCCATGGTTTCCTCACTTAGCTTGTAGCTGGTTGCCAGTCATCCTTACTTTCACATGATGTCTCTGTGAAGCATTAATATAACTTGATAACTATTTACCAGCTCTGCTGTCTTTGTAGGAGTAGATCCCAAATATCTTTCAAATGCCTGAATCATTGAGCTGTTCCCACTGAATCATTGAACTGTAGGGCATTTTCCCAGGTCAACATCAATGAAACCTTCAGCAGTTGGCCTGTCACCTGTGCCAAGGACTATCTGTACTTGATATTCTATTTGGGATGGAGTCCTTCTTGCCAAATGGGTGGTGAGTGAGCCAGTCCTGGAACCCCATTTTATTACCTGTTTTCCTGGACCAGTCATGGTACCACCTGTGTCTTTCAAGGAGCAGAAGCTGAGATGAGCTTAGGCATGCCAGAGATTTAATGGAAAAATACCTATTTAGGGTAAAAGGGAAAGGAGCAGAAACAGTTTGGTGAACCTTCAGACTGCAGTACAGATATGGTATTTGTGAAAGGAGAGATGGAGGAAGGCATGATTGAAAAGGAAGATTCTCAGATTACAGTGCAGTCTTGAGAAAGCATTGGTCAGGCTAGTGAGGAGCTCCTCAGCAAAGAATGCTTGATAAAGGGATCTTGTGTTGGGCGAGAATGACAATAATGGCCCAGCTCTTGTCCTTCTACTGTGCTTAGTCATTTTTGGGGGGTAACCCAGGGAAAGTATGACCTTGTTATTGTTACTGGCAAATCCATATGGGTCAGCAGCAACCTCAATTTTCACCTCCTCAGAAGAAAGAATTTGAATGAGAGGATAAGGCAGAAGGAGAGACTGAGGCCAGTTTTAGAGCAGGAATGAAAGGAAGTAAGAAGAGGGCCAAGCGGGCAACTTCAGAGATCAAGTGTGTGGTTTGACCTTTTGACTTTAGGTTTTGTACATCAGCATTGTTCTGGGATCTTGCGTCCCTCCTCCAGTGATTCTTCTCTTGGGTTGGGCTGTCCACATGTGCAGTAGCCTGCTAGCACTTGGGAAGTATGCATGCGTGGTGTGTTTATTGGAGTTGGATGAATGCTCGCTTGAGACGTTCTTTCCTTTTCAGTAGAAGGATCCTAGAAGATCATCTATCAGTTAAACTCTACCATTTGCCTCTTAATGCACATGCTTGAGCCCACTCAGCTCCTGAGATCTTGTTGGGAAGCTGCTGATCACCAGATTTGGTGTTTCTATCTATTGGGAGGCTGCCTTTCCCTGACACCAGCTGTGATCAATTATTATTTTAGAGCGAGAGCTAACAACTGCCTGATCATCACCTGATAGTTGTCTAACATTTTTGGTGCGTTTGGGGGTAGTAGGAGCCTTCTCCTGCCCTACTCATGTCTGACTAGCTACATACTGTAACAATATGAATAATGTGGCAGATCCAACTATGCTCACCATGGCAGTTTCTCTTAAAGGACGTCTGAGTGGCACTCCTCCATGGCCATCCCAGTAGTTAATAACCTCAGCTCTGGAGTCAGCATTTCTGGTTTTGAAACTTGGTTATGCCACTTATTGGCTATGTGATTATTGGCAAGGTACTTAATTTCTTTAAGCTATAGTTATCATATCTTAAAGCATGAGATTTATAGTAATTATCTCATAGGCAAGCAGCAAGACTTAAAGAGTTAACACATGCAAAATGCAGGCAACATGCTTGGCATACAGAAGGGGCATAATAAATGGTAACTAAACAAGTAAAATAGGATTGATGACTCTAGAGCCTGTTCTAATCTTTTCTTTAAGTCTAACTATTACTCTTGGATGTGAACTAAAGAAGTCATTGTAATGTAGTAGGAGAAGGAATTCATTTTCAGTGATAGGATTGTAGAATTCCATGAAAAGGAGATTTTATTGTATTTGAATTAAACTCTAAAGTAGGAGTTAACTTTTGACAAATGGGAATGGCTAAGAAGATAAAGGAGACAAAAAAGGAGGTGGATATTGGGGAGAAATTTCAGGTGGAAGAAAAGTCTTGTTGGTAGGGGAGCAGAAAAAACATTCACTGAAAATCCCAGAGAAGACGCAGTATGTGAGGGAAGTGGACAAAGGCAAGATGACACCTTTACAAGGCTACTCTGGACTTTCTATTTGAATTCCTTTCAGTCATTTGGGAAATGTAAGTAAAAATTTGAATTCCTGATAAACTGCTTCTTGAATTGACTCTGTTCTGAGACTGAACTGAAAGGGACCAGGTTTTGTCATGGCAAAACAGGCTGGCTGTGGATATTGAATATAGTCCTTATCCGGGAATAGTGCACTTATATTTGTGGCATAAACCAAAGAGTAATGGGAGAATTTTGGGCCAGATGGGAGGTGACTTCTGACTACTTCTATAGACCACACTCAAGGGTTTAAGAATGTGGCAAATGAAAGCCTGTCTTCAAGATAAGATATTTAGCTGCACACAAAATGTTAACTCTCATTATTTTGAATCTTAAAGATTTCCAAATTAGATTACATATTTCTGTACTTGATTAAATATAGGGCTGTAAGAATAATTCAATCTCTCTTAATGGCCCAGTGTCATCATTATGGATATTCGTTATTATGCCAGGTTGTATAGGGTGAAACCTTTGGAACTTAAAAGTGCGTCAGACTTTTTGCCCCAATGCTAATAGCACTATACACATTCAAGAGATATTTTTAAAAATTATTAACTCTTCTTTTGTCCTTTTTCTGCTGCCAACTCTATAATAGGTTCATTTCTAGTCTCCCAATTGTCAGCGTAGGGGCTTAATTGTAGCTCTACCTCTTTTTCTGAAGTAAGGCAAAAGGTCTTTGTGAGCATAGTCTGTGTTTTAAAGGCCTTGTTTGGAGGTAAAGACATTTCTATGATATATTGGATCTCACAATTAATTGGTAGATCTGCAAGCCTTGGGTTCCAGCCTCATCTCTGTCCTTAAGTAGCTATGTTTTGGGTATCACTTATCCTTCCTCAGGTTAATTTCCACATTTGTAAAATAGAAACTTGGAAACATGTTCTCTGAAGTCTTGGAATGATGGGTGCAGCATGTTTTCAGGAGTCAGATGGTATTCAGAAATTCTTATTTGCAGGGTTGGTAAGATAGTTAGGCAAGTTAGTTCATCTCTATGTCTCTTTCTGTTTTCTTGTCCATTTTGGTAGTTAATAACATTGGTTGCATAGTTACTGTAAGGTGTGGGTGGAATAAACGGCAAAAATTCCTCTTGCAGTACTTGCAATCCAGTGGAGAATACTTGTTAGTTCCAGTTCCTTTTCTTCAACGGAATTTTTTTCTGCAAGATTAAGTGCTGAAGAGATCAGAATTCCCCAGAGTATTTCAAAGTCTCCAAGTGTCATTAGCCAAATAGGCCACTGGATGTCATACTTGATCTAAGCTACTATACACACACTGTCCAGTGCACTTGGGCTTGGACAATCTTAGGTTTTTAGGATTAGAATAGACTTTGGCAATCTTTGAGGCCAGAGTTTAAAAACTGTGGGTTGGAGGCAAGTTTTATTTTGCACATATTTTGTTTTTCTCAGTATTCATTGGACTTGGATGCATCAAGGCAAAGGGTGCACTCTTCAGAATGATCAGAGTTGAGACAACTGTGTCCTACTCCCTGGAGTCTTACAGGTGTGCTTCACTCATTTGGGTCAACTAACTAGTTCCTTAAGGGAAAGAGTGTAGGAGCCCTTTACGTCCTTTTACAAAGGAGGAGCCTGACCACCCAGGCACCTTACACGGTTTGACCAAAACACAGGTTAAATTGGTTGTAAATCTGGACCTAGAACTCAGGTCACTGCACTCCCCAGTTAGTCCCTGGCATTAAGCCAGGCACTTTAGCACCACAACAAAATTATGCACCTTTAGGAAATTTCTACTATGCAAAAGCAGATGGGACAAATCATTATCTGGTTCTGCCTCTCTCCTAAGCTCTGTCTAATGACAAGGCACAAAATATTCTAGCCTTCACCCTGACACTTGATTGAGTGTTTTATCTCATGAATATTTTATCTCATGATTTTGATTCAAGGATGGGACTGTGGTTGGAATATGAGTCCCAAGGCACTTAGCAGAGAAACATTAGGCTAACAATAAAGTCCACAACTTCCAACAGGAAATCAGTAAGACAAGTCAAGGGTTATGATTTATCCCAGCTCTTGTTAGAAAAAGCAAGCAAAGAGAGCTCACTCTGCGTACTAATAAGTTATAAGGTAACTATACACATGCATGGCGGGTACACACTCTTAAACATAGAAGTTTAAATTTTCATAACTGTTGGCTGGAAGATATAGGCTAATATCGCCTTCAACTATACCCACTGCCTTTGGAAAGGCAGTAAGGATCATCATCTTTCAAATTAAGCTGTCCCTGGTTGTGTTCTCACTAAAATTGTAGGTTATTTTGGGGATTATGGTGGCAGAATTGCAGACCTATAGGAGCTACGAAGATAAGAGTGAGACAGATCTCCTTATAAAACATTTTACTACCTGGGGCACTTGTTCCCAGGTAGGGCACTTGTTCTGAGATCCTGCACAAGTTGGGGAGGATGTGGTTCCTTTCCTGAGAACCCAGAAATGTGGAGGGCGAGCCATGTCTCTCTCCTTAGTTAATTAATTTTGAAGGTTCCTAAGGAAGCTCACAGGCAGGCTCTTTAAAGTCTTTTGAAGAACCCCGATGTCAATGATTAAAAATAGTAGCATAGACTGTTAGAAGTGGAACAAATATGAAAGAGCATCAAGCTGATTTTCACATGACAAAATCAGAAATGGGGGTCTGGAGGTGATAGAGGACTTGCTGAAGGGTAGACAGCAATTTAGCTGAGCCAATACTTCCTTGTACCCAGAAAGTATTTACTGTTTTTGCTATTTTATGCTCACTTTGTTTTTAATTTTTCTATTGAGGTGTTATTGACATGCAATAAATTGCACAAATGAATTACACAAATAAAATTATAACATTTGATAAGTTTCGACATGTCTATTCTCACAAAACCATCATCACAGTCAAGATGATGAAGAAATCTACCATCCTGGAAAGTTTCCTAGTGCTGCTTTGTAATCCTTCCCTCTTGCCCCTCTCCCCAAACAACCACAATCTGCTTTGTCTCACTCTATATGCACTTACATATTCAAGAATATAATATAAATGGAATCATGCAGTATGTACTCTCCTTTGTTTGGCTTCTGTTGTATACAACATACTTATTTTAACATTCATCCATGTGGCAGCATGTTTACTTTTTAGTTGCTGAGTAGCATTCCATTGAATGAATGTGCCACAATTTGTTTACTCATTCATTCACCCGTTGGTGAATGTTTGGGTTTTATTCCAGTTATTGGCTATTACAAATAATGCCACTTGAACATTCATGCACAGGTCTTTGTATGAATACATGCTTTTGTTTCTCTTGGATCATACCTAGGAATGGAATGGCTGGATTGTATGATAAGAATATGTTAAACTAATTTTAAAAAGGAGCATTATTGAAGAGCAATTGATATTTAATACATAGTACACATTTAAATTACACAATTTGATAAACTTTGACATATGTATGCACCTGTGAAAATGTCAACACATTCAAGATAGTGAACATATCAGTCACCCACAGATGCTTCCTGGTGTTTCTTTGTAATCTCCCTACCCTTTTCAGCTCCAAACTCAGGGAAACTCAGACTTGCCTTCTGTCACTATAGGGTAGTTTCCATTTTCCAGAATTGTTTAAAATGAAATAATATAATATGTGCTATTTCATGTTTGGCTTCTTTCACCCAATGTAATTATTTTTCATTTCACCCATGATATAGCATATCAATTCTTTATTTCTTTTTCCTTGATGAGTAGTATTCCAGTATGGATAGATTTTGGTTATTACAGAGAAAGCAGATAGGAACATTCATACATACATTTTTATATGGAAATATACTTTCATTTATCTTGGGTAAATATATAGGAGTGGAATGACTGGATCATACAGTGAGTGTACATTTAATTTTCTAAGGCACTGCCAAATTGTTTTCAAAATTCATTGTATCCTTTTACATTCCCAAGAGCAGTGTATAAGACTTCCAGTTCTTCTACAACCTTGCCAACATTTCTTATGGCAAGTCTATTTAATTTTAGCCAGTCTAATACATGTTTAAGGATATGTAATTGTGATTTTAATTTGCATTTCTCTAATGACTAATGATGTTGAACATCTTTTTAGGTAATTATTTGTCCTCCATATATCTTCTTTGGTGAAATGTCCATTCAAGTCTCTGCCCATTTTTAAAAATGAGGCTTTTGTTCTTAGTGTTGAATGTTGAGAGCTCTTTATATTTCCTAGATATACAGCCTTTATAAGCTATATTCTTTGCAAAGATTTTCTCCTAGTCTATGGCTTCTTTCATCCTCTTTTAAAGACCAGAAGTTTTAAATTTTGATAAATTTCAAGTTATCAATTTGGTTTTTTATAGATCATGCTTTTGGTGTTATATCTAAGAAATATTTGCCTATCGCAGGGTAACAACGTTTTTCCTATGTTTTCTTCTAGATGTTTTATTGTTTTAAGTTTTAAATGTTTTTTCTAGAATGCATTTTGAGTTAGTTTTTCTGCATGGTGTGAGATATGAGTCAAGCTTTATTGTTTTACCAATAGATATTCAATTGCTTTCATCACCCTTTGTCAAAACAACTATGTTTTCTCCACTGAATTAACTTTACACGTCTGTCAAAAATCAATTGGCCATATATATATCTTTGGACTCTATTTTGTTCCATGGATCTGCTTTAATATCCTGACACCAATATCACAATGTCTTAGTTACCTTAGCTATAAAATAAGTCTGGAAATCAGGTAATATAAGACTTCAAACTTGTTCTACTTTTCAAAGTTCTATTAGTATGTCCTATATGCATTTTTATATAAAATTTATAATCATCTTGTCAACTTCTAAATAAATCTGCTGGAATTTTGACTGGGGTTGCACTGAAACTATGATTGGGGAGAATTCACATTTTGGTAACATTGGGTCTTCTGACCCATGAACATGGTGTATTTCTCCATTTATTTGGGTTTTCTTTAATTACTCTCAGCAATGTTTAGTTTTCATTACACAAGTCTTTTACGTCTTTTTAAAATATTTATCCCTATTTCATATTTTCTGATGGTATTGCAAGTTGTATTGCTTCTTAAATTTCAACTTTGGGTAGCTTGTTGCTAGTATATATAAATACAATTGATTTTTGTATATTAATCTTACACTCTGAAACCTTGCTAAACTCACTTATTGGTTCTTTATTAAGAAAAACTAGAACAAATAAACAAACAAATAATAATAAATAATAGGACAAATAAACAAATAATTTGACAATAAAGCTACTTATATTTTATTTCTTCTTTAAGAGCAAATTTATTCTTATTTGTTAAAGAAGAAGTAAGATACAAGTAGCTTTATTGTAGAGCCCACTGAATTTTCTACTCAGACTATTATGTTGTGTTTAAATAAAGACAGTGTTACTTCTTTCTTTACAATCTGGAATTTTAATTTTTACTTCTTCCACAGAGAAAAGAACCTGGAAATTTCTGTGAAAACCCTACTAGGCTACCTTTGCAGATTTTTGTGATAATGATGACTGTTATTTATATGATGCTTACCATGTCAGGCACTGTGATAGGTATTTTAATGTACATAATCTCAATGGATCCTCAGTAACCCTGTGAGGAAAACATTATGATTTCTCTTTTACTGATGAAGAAAGAAAATCAGGGAGTTTTAGTGATTTTCCAAGATCAAATAGTGCGTACTCCCAAGCCAGTGCTCATGCCACTCTGCAAGATAGCATGGGATTAAAAAGCCCAATGGGAGCCATGTTGAGGTGGACCTTGAGTGTTAAAGTAGCAAGTCTCAGCCCATAAACACAACATGAAAGAAAACATTGCTTTATTTTTCTGCAACTCAACTTGATTTTCACTGAGCTCACATCTTACTGGACAGGTAAAATAAAACCTGCCAAGACTCATCTTTGCATTCCTGAGACTCTGCTGCAATCCTTAGTATCCTGTATAGTGCCAGAATGTAGCCAAAGAATTGGAGAGTTTGATCTTAATCATTGAGTCATAGAGATGATTTATGAGAAGGCCAATGTCTCTGTCCCTACAGTGCCTTTCATTCCCTTGAGAAGCCCTTGCCATGTTTGAGTCATGGATATATAGTCAAGGCTGCTTGAACTTGCTCTGCAGCCATTCTTTGAGATTTTGTTACTTCTGGATAGTGCTACTTGGAAGTGGGAACTAAATTCCATATGTTCTTGGTTCTTGAGGTCTCTTCCTTCTCTCTCTTCCCATCCCCTTGGTGTTTTGTGCATGAGGATACACATTTCTCCGTTTGCTTCTCCATGACAGTTTGTCTCTGCTTTTGTCACTTCCTGCCACCCTTTCAGTTCCTTCAAAAACCCTACAAATTCTTCTAGTCCCTAAAGCTGTTGAAAAACCACAGCCAGAAAGCCTTGCAGGAAATCTCTGTTTGATGTTTAGCCAGATACCTTTACTGAAGCAATGATAGACAGCTGGACCTGATGAGAAAGGGGAAGAATACAGTGAGAATAGAAGAAAGTTAATATAGAAAATATTTACATAGCCATGTAAGCTAAGAAATCTGTAGTTAATTCCATAGATCAACATTTCAAGTACTGGTTGTAGAAAGCTTTCGCTTTTTAAAATAAGTTGTTTATGAAGTGGTTTTGTTAATATAACTTCAGTTTTTTGAATATGTAATGATGAGGAAAGTGGAAATTTACAGTGGTATCATTCATTGGTATGCTGATTGATGGGTAATGACTACCTGGAGCCTTATGCTAAAAAGGATTCTGAGGCTGTGACTTAGACCAATAGATTAATGAGTCATTCTTCAATGTCTGCCAAGGGTGGGAGAGGAGAGTGTCTGCCCATGTGCCAGATATTTGCTTTCCCTGGGGAGTTTTATCATATTTATTATTGTTAGGAGCATACAGAGGGGGTAGAAAATTCGGCAAGTGGCAAGGAAGTAGGTCTTGTGGTAGTAGTATGTTAACTGTGTGCTACTGAAAGAGTATTGGTCTGTGATATGGTTTGGCTGTGTCCCTGCCCAAATCTCAACTTAAATTGTATCTCCCAGAATTCCCATGTGTTGTGGGAGGGACACAGGGGAGGTTATTGAATCACGGGAGCTGGTCTTTCCCATGCTATTCTCATTCCCTGTGTCCCAGCTGCTCTAACCATGGGTGAGAGTGGCCAACATACAGCTCAGGCTGTGGCTTCAGAGGGTGCAAGCCTCAAACCTTAGCAGCTTCCATGTGGTGTTGTGCCTGCAGACGTACAGACGTCAAGAATTGAGGTTTGGGAACCTCTGCCTAGATTTCAGATGTGCAGAAATGCCTGGATGCTCAGGCAAAAGTTTGCTGCAGGGGTGGGGCCCTCATGGAGAACCTCTGCTAGGGCAGTGTGGAAGGGAAATGTGGGGTCGGAGCCCCCACACAGAGTCCCTACTGGGGCACTGCCTAGTGGAGCTGCGAGAAGAGGGCAACTGTTCTCCAGATCCCAGAATGGTAGATCCACTGACAGCTTGCACTGTGTGCCTGAAAAAGCCTCAGACACTTAATGCTAGCCTGTGGAAGCAGCTGGGAGAGAGGCTGTACCCTGCAAAACCACAGGGGTGGAACTGTTCAAGACCATGGGAACCAACCTCTTGAATCAGCATGACCTGGATGTGGGACCTAGAGTCACAGGAGATTGTTTTGGAGTTTTTAAATATGACTACCCCACTGGATTTTGGACTTGCATGGGCCCTGTAACCCGTTTGTTTCTGTCAGTTTCTCCCATTTGGAACAGCTGTATTTAACAAATACCTGTACTCCCATTGTATCTAGGAAATAACTAGCTTGCTTTCGATTTTGTAAGCTCATATGTGGAAGGGACTTACCTTGTCTCAGATGAGACTTTGGACTGTGGACTTTTGGGTTAATGCTTAAAAGAGTTTTAAGACTTTGGGGGACTGTTGGGAAAACATGGTTGGTTTTGAAATGCGAGGCCATGGGATTTGGAGGGGCCAGGGGTAGAATGATATGGTTTGACTGTGTCCCCACCCAAATCTTAACTTGAATTGTATCCCCAGAATTCCCACCTGTTGTGGGAGGGACCCAGGAAGAGGTATTTGAAAAATGGGGACTGGTCTTTTCCATGCTATTCTTATGATAGTTAAGAAGTCTCATGAGATCTGATGGGTTTATCAGGGATTTCTGCTTTTGCTTCTTCCTCATTTTCTCTTGCTGCTGCCATGTAAGAAGTGCCTTTCACCTCCCACCATGATTCTAAAGCCTCCCCAGCCATGTGGAACTGTAAGTCCAATTAAACCTCTTTTTCTCCCCAGTCTCAGGTGTGTCTTTATCAGCAGTGTGAAAACAGACTAATACAGTCTGCCCACCACTGTTAGCCACATGTTTCAACTGATAGTCTCTACTATAGAGTCTGGGAGTCTGAGTCAGGTATTTATAAAACAGTGGCAGAACTTGGGCCAGAATTCTGGATTCTTGCTTCAGAGTTCACTCTTTTCATGGCAACTATATCAAGTGTCTTTGTGAATGTTCAGACTTAGAGGATTTTTTTTTTTTCTTAGTGAAACTTTTTTGGATCTAAAGTTGTTCTTATCATGACATTGCTCATCAAAAGGAAATTTTACTCTGAATTACTTGAAATATGGGAGCAAAAGATACCACCCACTTGCCATTACTTAATATCATTCCTGGTTCTCAGACGTCCAGATTCTCCTATGTCTTCTCCTCTCCCCTCCATTTTTCTTTCGCTTCTCTTTTCTCCGTTTCTGTCTTCCTCCCTTCCTCTCATTTTCCTCCACTCTATCCCATACTCTCTTTCATCTATCACTTCCTCCCTTTTTTCTTTCCACTCAACCAGCATTTTTGAGCACCTACTTTGTATCAGATATATAGCATTTCTTTAGCTTCTTATCCTCTCCAACATTGGCCATATGCTCCTGGATACTGACATCACCAACAATTATCCATAAACTCAAAACCTGAGTTGGTTTCTCTGATTTTGCACAACAGCTTCAGTGACTCTCAGGTATAAACACATTTGAATTCCCCATACCTTTAGAACTTCTCACTGTTATGTTATTCATTGATGGCTGTGACTCTCAGATGATAAACACATTTACATTCACTTTAATTTTGTAGCTTTTCACTGTTGTATTGGTTATCAGTTCCTTCACAAAAAATTATCCTGAAGCTTAACACATTAAAATAACATTTAATTATATCGCTGTTTCTGTGGGGCAGGAGCCAGGTGCAGCTGTCTTGCTCCTCTGCTTTGAAGTTTATCATAAAGTTCACTCAATGTATTAGCCAGGGGGACTGCAGTCCTCTCAAAGCTCAGCTGAGGAGTGACCCACTTCCAAGTGGGATCATGTGGTTGATGGTGGGACTCAGTTCCCCATGGGCTGTTGGCTGTAGGCTACCTTCAGTTCCTTGCCATGTGACTCTTTACACAGCCTAGCTTACAATATGGCAGCCAGCTTCATCACAGTGAACAGGCAAAAAGAGCC
This sequence comes from Rhinopithecus bieti, assembly GCF_001698545.2. Classification (NCBI taxonomy): domain Eukaryota; kingdom Metazoa; phylum Chordata; class Mammalia; order Primates; family Cercopithecidae; genus Rhinopithecus; species Rhinopithecus bieti. The sequence continues at coordinate 1,158,203 of NW_016804517.1, forward strand.
AGCAAGATAGAAATAATAATCTTTCATAACATAACCTTGGAAGTGATATCCAATCACTTTTGCCATATTCTGTTCATTAGAATGGAGTTACTAGGTCCACTATGTACAAAGGAAGGAGATTATACGATTGTGTGAATACCAGGAAGTGGGGCCAATGGGATCCTCCCTACATAGTTATACTTTCAGTGGGTGATAATGCTTCGAGAAACTCTAAGGTAAGTTGGCAGTTTCCTTTTAGTTGGTAAAGGCAGGATAAAAGAGCTGAAATTACCTTTGCAAAAATTACAACATTAAGAAAATTTTGACAGTGAAAGGGATCTAATGTAACCAAACCCCATCTTGGCTTTAAGCTCCAAGCTGCCCTTAATTGTTCCTGGGCTTGGCCAAGCTAACTTTGAGAGACATTTAGTTTATAGTTTAAATAGCAGTCCTTCCCTCAAACTAACTGCCTTGGAAAGCTCATGAAACACTACCAGGTTAGGAGGATGAAGAGCCTGAATTCTTCTAAGGTGTCCACCTAAAGGATAACCAGCCATTATTTTGTAGGTCACAAGATTTGTGACTCCCCCAATTACTCTTGCAAGTAATATCACTATAGTAGAACCTCAGATTGGCCTTTTGAGGTGTCTTTTCAGGTTTTTGCATTTCTGACTACCTGTGGCTTCACCTAAGCCCACTGACTCCCTCTGAGTCATTGGTCCCACGGCCCCACTCAGAAGCAGACTCCCTAGCCAGCCACACTATCCTTGAGAAACCCTAGTCTCTGAATTTTCAGGGAGATTGAGTTGAGTAATAACTCTGTCTCCCATGTGGTATGGATGGCCACATGTCTGTTAAACTCTTTCTTTATTGCAATGTCATGGTCTTAGTGAATTGGTTTTATCTGTGCAGTGGGAAGGAAGAACCTGTCAGGTGGTTGGTTACAGAGCCAAGATTCATAAGTACCCATGATGAAAGGCCAGTGCCAGATGTTCTCATATGCCTACTTAATTTAAACATCACATCCTTCCTGTGATGTAGGAATTTGTAGCAGACTTTGCTAGTTTTCTCTTGGTATTCACTCTTCTGTTCTTTCATAGTAAAATAATTTTTTTCCTACCTAGATAAAGACTACATTTCCCATCTTCTCTTGCAGCTAGGTGTGGCCACATGCTTAAATTTTGGCCAATGTGATGTAAATTACAGTGTCCTGTGGCAGCTTCCAGTAGCTGTCCTAAAGGGACAGCTCGTGGGTGTCCCTCCCTTTCTTTGTCCTTTTTCTATCTTTCTACTTGGATGTAAATCTTAGACGATGAGATTGAAGCAACAAAAGGAAGCAACAAAAGCAACAAATCAACAAAAGGAAGCCTATGTTCATGAACCTGTGAAGCACAGTATCAGCACTGTACTGCCCTTTGGGACTTTTGGGTAAGAGACGATAAATTGCTATCTTATTTAAACTATTGCTGTTTGGGAATACTGTCACTGCCAGCCAAACCTAATCCTAGCTAATTCAGAATTTGGCATCAAGAAGTGGGGTGCTACAGGTAACAGAAATTAAAATATGTGGTGTTAGCTTAGGGCAAGCTTGGCAAACTTTCACTGTCAAGGACCAGAGAGTAAATATTTTAGGCTTTGTGGGCCATATATGGTCTTGTTCTTCCTTTTTTTTTTTCTTTAAACGAACTTTTCAAAATGTGAAAACATTCTCAGCTCAACCTTTTAAAAACATAGCAGTCATTTTTAGCTCAAGGACCAACAAGCGTCAGGCAGCTGGATTTGGTCCTGGAGGAATAGTTTGCTGTGTTAGCTCTAGTTCTTATGGATCAGCAGATGCCCCCAGGCAAATGTTAACTTTGGGGCCCACTTACCTTTCTGGAGTCATGTTTCCTCAATATTTTTAGTTGCTAAGTATTTCTCTTGTTTTTTTATGGATTTAAAAATAATGCATTTAATTATTAAAAGTTGCATTTAATCTCAGAAGAGTGAACTTATATGGAAGATGTGAATCATGTAAAGAAGTTGTCAAAACCACATTGCAGTTATGGACTATTAATATTCAGGTATTTACTCACAAAAAGAAAACTTTTATTTTCAGGAAAGAAAAAATTAGCCAACAACTCATCTTGATAATTTTTAAAACTTTATAATGGCACTTGAAAATTCAATTAAAACAATTGCATCATCCAGGAATTATACAATATTGCATTGTCTCTCATTTCATGCGATTTATGATTCTAAGATGCCCATTATGCTCATATCTTCCAAACCAAAGATTATTTTCCCAACAAGTGAATGGTATAATTTTACTTAATATATTTAGATAGATCACAAAGTTCTATAAAACATTGTACTAAAGTACAAAATAAGTGCTTTATGCACACTTTTAATACTGTCTTTGTCTCTTTTTTGGTACCTCAGCTAACTAACTTCACATAAATAAAAATAATAACAAAAAAGAAAAGAAGAAAGAGATTGTTTAACATCTGGAAACTATAAATGCATTTTGCTGACAGCTTGCTTTTCATTAAGATATAGGGAATAACAATATTGGGCTGTATTGCAGTCAGAAACATAGAAGAAAAGGAGAATTCTGTGAAGGAATAAGAATAAAAATTCCAATGGTTACATTAAATATTTAAACCAGTGATAATGATGAATTGATTTAAATAGATTTATCTGTAGTCTGTGTGCCCAAAGATATCTTAGGAATTATAAAGAATATGCCAAGTTTCAAAATAAAATTTACATTTGTAAAAAGGTATATATACTTCATTGCAAATCATTTATTGCAAAGAAAGGCATGACTAAGGCTTGTGATATAGATTTTAAAATTTTATAAACACAAGTATATTTAGAAAACAGAAATAGTTAATG
>NW_016804517.1:1161165-1173223 GCF_001698545.2 Rhinopithecus bieti
TTATAGAATATGCCAAGTTTCAAGATAAAATTTACATTTGTAAAAGGTATATATACTTCATTGCAAATCATTTATTGCAAAGAAAGGCATGACTAAGGCTTGTGATATAGATTTTAAAATTTTATAAACACAAGTATATTTAGAAAACAGAAATAGTTAATGGCCAAAATGTTTTCAAGTAAATAAAATGTGTAGGTACCTGCTCATTAACATCATAAATCAGTATGTGAATTTATCAATTCCATGTTTTAATTCTCCTTCTGGACCTCCAACTAACCTTTTTCTCCTTCTTCGATTTTTTGCATAGTCCTTTATATTTCTCCTGGGGGAAGTCTTTGAAAACTCATTTTACTTAAATAACCATAATAGGTCAAGTGTTAAATTCACCTTTTAAAAGGCTTATTGTATCAGTCCAGAGCTTGGCAATAATAGTGGAAACTTAAGGTTTAGAACAGAGTTGATTTATTTTCAGAATTCTAAATGGCAAACCTATCAGCTGATGCAATTATATTCAATTTTGAAAAATGCACAATGGGTCCATGAGACTGTGTGTCCCATTAAAGAGAGAAGTAGGAAATATATGTATTTGTATTCACAGTTTCTGGTATAAGAGTAGATGCATAGTAAACACAGGCTGATCATATATTCTCTGAAGAATAGATTTGTGGGTTAATAACAATAGAGCCTGTAAAATTTAATTTCCAATGTTAGTAAAGAGAATAGAGGGAGGGGAAAAGGGAAATTTTATGAAAAGGAAAATAATCTGTCAATGTTATTTTCCATTAAAATAATAAAACCTTTATGTGAAATGATGTGAGAATTTTTCATGAAGAATGGTTGATGAACAATCATAATGATGAAATCAAATGCAAGGGAATTAGCGTTGGAGCAAATTTGTAAAGCAGAAGGAAAAAAGGCAATATGCTTTTTAAGGTGAAGGTTTACATAAGACCTGTCTGTTTTGGGATAGAAGTAACTTGACTCAAGGAAGAAAGAAACTAGTAAATGCTCTAATACCCTACTAGTGCCCTGTGGGTCTCTACAGACCAAACAAGTGTTCCCAAGAGCTATCTTTTGTCTTGCCCCGCCACCTAACCTGGCATAATAATGGCTAGCTTGCTCTGCCACATGAAGGCAGAACTCAGGACTCACAGCCCAGGAGTAATGAGAGGAAAACTAGGACCAAAAATGGGCTGGGTAGAGAGAGAGTTAGACAGAAAGTGGATTGATGGAGATTTCAGAGGAGGAGGTGATCCATTCTTCTCTGTTTACTATGACCCTGCTCAGTCAGAAAGAAGTAGCTGGGCTCTTTAGTTTAAGGTGTTATCTGCTTTGGAGAGAGCAAAGCCAATTCTACAAAATTAAAAACAAGAAAACAACAACAACCCATAAAAATGGTGGGGTGTGTGTGTGTGTGCGTGTGAGTGTGTGTGTTTGGGGGCGAACACTGTATAATTTGTTGTCTAAACTGAGACACATTTGGAAATAAGAGGGACCATTGTTAATATTTATAGAAGGACAGCAGACCTAAGCCAGGACCATCCTGGAAAACCAGGATGTGTTATCACCTCAGAGAGACATTGCTAAGCCCTGAATGGGGCTGATATTTTTCAGTCTCCAAGAAGGCCTGTGGGCAGCTTACTTTATTTAAGGTACTGTTTCTTGGTATCTCCTATTCCCTTAGACAAAGTATTATTTGTGGAGAGAGAAAAAGCTGTATTATTCTTCTTGAATTTCTCTCTCAAAATAGGAGAAAAGTCTGTGAGCGGGAGGTAGGTACAGAAGTATTCCATATTTTATTCCAGGCATGTTTAAATGAATGAGGTCTTTTGCTTTTCAGGTTATTTTCCCTATCTAAATTGGTTATGAATTTCATTATTAGTGAAGGTACAAGTTTTTCTTTTAGCTTTCCTACAAAACCAAGGAGAACTGGCGGCACATAAAGTTTGCAATCTCCCACAAATGAGCCTACATATACATTGCTATCTATATTAAACCTATACATTCTATTTTCTGTATAAACTTTGTTAGACAACATGGCTTTAAAAATATTGGACATTTGGAGGGTAATAGAGTATTCTGTACCTGTTTTTCATTTAATAAAAAAAAGTTTAAATATTTTACTGCTTAAATAAAGAGAAGGAATGGGAGTCAGAAAAATCTCATTTTCCTTAGTTTCACTCATTATAGCTCAACTTACTTTGTTTTTCTAATGTTGGCAGACACAAACATAGAGCCTGGTAGATACATTACATTTTCTATGAATATATTCTAGCAAAATACAGAGCATTTTCGAGATATTATTCGAGTAAACTAAAATTTCAAAATCAAATTTGACAATTTAACAAAACTTATTTGACAATGGTTGCATGTCAGGTAGGAATATTTACTGCCTAGTTTCTTTCTGTCTTCCAATAAGTATACACAAAATGTTAAGTTATCCTATTAATATTCTCTTTTTAAAAATATTTATCCAAAGTTTCCTTGTAGTCCTATGTTAGAAACTTAGCTTTATCTTTAACAGATGTATTTACAATATATGAAAGTGTATCTACAATATATAAAAGTGCCAAGTTTCTAGTCTAATTTTAGATACATTTTCATCCCCTGGGAACTTTTATATGAACGCAAGAAGAGAATAATCATGACTTTATGTGAATGTTGAGCACATTGTTCATTTTTTCTTTTTGTAGGTCACTTTTAGGAAATCTTAGTGTTGGAGCAGTTCAATGATAATATATTTTATCAAACTTCATAGGTTAAAATGCAATGAAAATTTACTCCAAATATTAACTTGATTGCCCTTTATTCTACAAATGGCACACCTAAGAACATCCCTGTCTGTGTACATTCGAATTGTGGTCCAGTTGTCCAAGACAGAATTATAAAACAGTCGTTTAGAATATAACAAAAATTAATGAAAATGGAAAATTATATTGATGCAATATTTTGCTAATCTATGCAATCAGAAGATTTTTTTCTAAAAAAAACTTTTAAGTAAAATAAAAACCAATTTCCTGCACAGCTGTTATCAGTATATACTTATAGTTTAATTTCTATTCCACCTTGAAAAGTTAAGAAACTGTGATTTGGAAACAGGTCCCTTTTGTTAGATATTTATTTTTGCTTGTTTTGAAGGCAGAGTCTTGCTCTGTCACCCAGGCTGGAGTGCAGTGATGTGAACATGGCTCACTGCAGCCTTACCCTCCGGGGCTCCAGCAATCCTCCTGCCTCAGCTTCCCAAGTAGCTGGGACCACAGGCCCACACCACACCTGACCAATTAAATTTTTTTTTGGAGAGGTAGGCGTCTTTCCATGTTGCTCAGGCTGGTCTTGAACTCCTGGCCTCCAGCAATCCTCCTGCCTTGACCTCCCAAACTACTGGGGTTATAGGCATGGGCCACTGTGCCAAGTATTTTTTGAAATCCATATATTCTTGACATGAGGTAGCTTTTTAGCAGCATTTTGGGTGCTGTTCCCCAAACACAGTGTTGTTTGGCATGATACCAGATTGGAGGATATCCTAGTCAACTAGGGGAATTATATGTTGTTGCAGTTGAAGGTGCTGTTACTAATGCAGTAGGAGAGAAATAAAGCAATTTGAAAAGAGGCAGATTTTTATATGAAAGAAAATAGATACCCAATCTCATTGCTGATCAATTTCCTCCTACTTAAGCAACATTAAGGTGATTTTATTTATCAATAAGCTATTAATTACCAAAATTTATAGAACCAATTCAAGTTTACTGGATGTTCCTAAATTATTGTTTTGTTATTATCACCTGGTTGGTTGACTAATTTTAATTTTCTCTGTAAGGAATTAGGAAGCATTCAAATAAGAAATTATAGAAAAATTGATAGTGATGCAGAAGATAGTGATTCAGAAGGTATGAAGGTATTAAATAGGTGCTACTATCTTAAGTCTAAAAATATAAACCTTATGCAGAATTAGCCTTTGGTTCTACCAGCAATTTAAAAAAACCCATTGTCTTAACAATTTTAAACTTACGGTAGCAGGACTTGCTTTATCTACTTAACTTGGGGAAAATAAAAATAAACATATGGCATGGTAGACACATTAACACTTTCTATGAATTTATTTTAATGGAATTCAAAGTATTCCCTAGATATTACTAAAGCAAGGTAAAAGTTTAGCAAAAAAACCAAAACCACATCTACCTACTTGTAGAAAACTGGCTCCAAAGAGGTAAATGGTGTGATAACCTGAGATGGTGTTCCAGTGGTAATTTTCTCAATATTTTGGTATTATTGAATGTTTAGGCATCTGCTCTTAATCTTGTAAAAAAGCAATTATGGCTTTATCCAGAATAATGATTTTTTTCTCATAAAGAGATTCCTGTATTAACTAATCTTTTCATTTTGATTAAATTTAAAACTTCTTTAAATCAAACCTAATTTGCATTGACAAGACAAAAAACCTTTGCTATTTATTTGCAAAGATTTTAAGGAAAATCAGAACTTTTGCTCCCAGAATTTGGAATGCTTTTTAGACGGAGTAGAAATTTTCCTGCTCCAGTGGGCATTTGTTATGTCAATGTAATTGCTGTCTTTGAGAATAAAAGCAGATCTGTGGGGGAGTGTAAATTTGGATCTAAGAATTGTTTTAGGACAAGGTTGTTTTACTTTCTCATTTTTAGAGTTAGTTTGAAGCCTACATAAATTATATTTAAATTCATACTATTTAAGGGACAAATATGATTTGGCTATTTGTCTTAACTTAGATGATGTTTTAATTGCATTTTTTCTATTTAATAAAAGTGAAATAAAAAGGAAAAGAAATTAAGAGATAGAGTATAAATACAAGAATATAGCAGTTCCCAAACCTAGGTGCACATTGAAATCACCTAGGGATCATTAAAAAATACTGATGCCAGGCACCCATCCAAAGACATTCTAGTGTAAATGTTATGAGATATGATATTGGCATTAGCATTTTTAAAAGCTCTCCAGGAGATTCTAATGTACAGCCTACTTTGGGGACTACTGTCCTAGGAAATATTAGAAGCTAAATGTAAAATAGAAAGTACAGGGCCTTTCAGAGTTTCACCTGTAGACTTGGAGGCTTTGTTATCTCACTGGAGTTAGGACAACTGAAATGTTACAAGTACTTTTGATTGTGATTGAAATTTACCTGATTTTGATTAGAATCTGGCCTGCTTTTGGATCACAGAATTCTATTAAGGAGTTGACAAAATTTTCCATGTCTTTGTGTTTATGTTTTCCTTTGTGTTCTGTAAATTTTTGTAAGGGCCAAGGGATTTTGTTTGTTTGTTTGTTTGTTTGTTTTTTGAGACGGAGTCTCGCACTGTCGCCCAGGCTGGAGTGCAGTGGCGCGATCTTCACTCACAGCAAGCTCCGCCTCCCGGGTTCACGCCGTTCTCCTGCCTCAGCCTCCCGTGTAGCTGGGACTACAGGCGCCCGCCACCGCGCCCTGCTAATTTTTGTATTTTTGGTAAAGACGGGGTTCACCGTGTTAGCAAGGATGGTCTCGATCTCCTGACCTTGTGATCCGCCCACCTCGGCCTCCCAAAGTGCTGGGATTACAGGCCTGAGCCACCGCGCCCGGCCGCCAAGGGATTTTAAAAAATGAAAATTCTAGTACTGTGTCTTAAACCACTAATGAGACTGATGTAGGAGTAACAGGTATTTGGTGTTGGACTTAAACATTATTTATGTTTGAACAAAGCAATCATTTACAAGTATGGCAAGAAAGTAGTGCCTTCTCTTTACCTCAGTTCCGGGTTTTGTAGCGCCGTTGCCCTCCCCCACTTCATCATCAGATGTTCCTGGAGAAGAGGTCCAGGACTCTAGGGGGAACTTCGTAAATAACACCCATGCTGATTGTCTGAAACAGTTTCTAATCAGCAATGATTGATGTAAGATTTTTCTGTGGCAGCTTCAAGACAAAAGGACTCAGGTATGGTGAAGCCGCCTGATACTTATTGAAACAGAAAGGAAGGAAAGTTAGAGGATTTCCTGGCAGATTTAAAATAAATGGGTTAGATAATTCAAAGCTAACCCCAAGTTAATATAACTGTCTCTGATTGCTAGTTCGTGATATTGCAACAATATCAAAGAAATGAGAGCAAATCTGCACTTCTCTCTTTAAAATGACTTTTCAGTCAATTTGCTGAAAGGAAGAAGTATCATAAATGATATTCCGTATATCTGATTTACTTTTTTATGATATTAGGTAGGAGAAAAATGAGTCTGAGATGATGAAAATCAATCACTATGAACAAGTCAAAAAATTTTAAATTAGAAAAGGTCATTTCATGTTGGCATGATTATTGGAAAAGGTAGGAGTTCTAGGGAAAAATAGGTGTGGACTAATGAGCTGAATAAACAATGGGGCCTGTATTTGTTTCGACCATATCTACAACATATCATATCTATTTCTAGGGAGTCCCCATGGGCTGCAGGGGACAGGAAGATCCTGATCTGTGACAAATGGACTGAATGGAATTTTCAGGCTGAAGAGAAATTGAACCCACAAAATCTTGGATAGTCTTTCATGAGCTCAGCCCTGCAATCACGCCCCACACAGTGAGCCATGGTGCATGCATTTTGAAAAGCAGCCTCCTCCCTTCCCTTTTCCTCTTTGTGACTTTGTGTATCACAAAAGCAGCTGTGAGCCAGAGGTAAGACTCTGGAGTTTACTTGGCTTCCCTTGATTGTTACTGACTGCCCAGGTCTGCTCTGTCCCTCCCAACTCTTGCCAGCTAAAACATCTCTCTCCACCCTGGCAGGATTTGTAAACATGCTCCCCAAACACTCAGGAACATTGGAAGAACAACTTTTGGGGCAGTGGCTCTCCAGCTTTCTGTTAAACAAAATGCTCTTTAACATTTGATTTCATTTCAGAATAACGTTCTTACGTTCTTCCGATTTTACAGTCATGAACGTTCTTCACGATTCTACAATTGATATAAGCTATACTGTCTCTGGAAAGGCATTTCTTTAGGAAAGATATTATTTATGATCATTGGGGGACCGAGTTGGAGGTTTTTTTTTTTTTTTTTTTTTAGTAGAGTTTTGTGTGTCTTATTCTTAAATTTAAAAAAGTATCTTCAGAAGGCGCCATATCCATCCCCTCGAGCAGTCACTGCAAAAGTTGGGTAGACCTCATAGGTTGTATATGCTGCTAAGTCTTGTCCAAGGGTTACCGCTTGCTTGAGCTGGGCAGCAGACACAGGTGCAGTTGCATTAGGGACAGCATATCCTGGAGGAAGAGGCAGAGAAAACTTCATGAAAGGAATTCACATTTGCTCCCTTTTGGCTTATTTGTCTTCTTTTAGACATACGAACTTTTAATATATTACTTAAAGCTAAAAGTTAATATGTATGTTTTAAAAAGTGCCCTTAAGGACACAATATGTGGACTCAGTAATTTTCAATCACATTCAAAAAGTCCTAGGACAATGTTCCCACCTGTGTCAGAATCACTTCATACTTAAGAGAATTAAAGATGCTTGGGATAGGGCCCAAGAAAGAGAAACTTAACAGGATGCTGAGTTGATTAAAGCTTGTGATTTATAACTTTTTGAATGTTTCCAAATTTATAAATGAGAAAAGGTGACTGAGGGGCTGGCCGGGCATGGTATGTGGGGAGGTGGGGCTCTGTGGGACCGGTTCTTCTGCAACCCCACACCTGCCTAAATGAAATATTTGAAACATTTGCCTTTACCCGAGAAGATGTGTAGAGACTGGGAGATCAGTAGGAGAAATACTGTAAAGGTTAAGTGTACTTCTCCATAATACCTTAAAAGCAAATGCCTAACCTGTCCATATTTAGATCTAACTATGAATGGCAGAAGCACCTTCGTACCTCCCAAGCCCCTCATCAAGCCTGTGCTTGGTGTATTCAGAGGCCTTGATGCTGGTTCTCCCCCTCAGAGAACCAAAGTATCCAAGAATTAAAAAACTAATCTATGTGCTTTCATGTTAGCATTATGTCTAGTGGATGAACATTCACTTTTGAAGAAGAGAGCATATTAGCTACTATCTAAAGCATTATTTCTCTGTGTTGTTTTAGTCTAAAAACCTGAGTATTTCTGAGATGATCCAGAAATTGTAAAAGATAACAAGAGAAAGAGAGAAGTATACTTAAGTACAAATGGACACCTGTTTTTCATTGTTGTTTTAAACCTCATTTGGTTTATGTGCGGTAGAAGCCTGCCCAACCCCAGACACATTGATTTTTTTCTGGTGGCTTCTCAGAAAGTGGTGGCAGGAAGCTGGTTGGATTATTTTGAACAAAAATTGAATCCACTCTTGGCGCATTCACTTTGGTCAGTAATGCTGATTAATGCACTACAGAAGTTTGGTCCATTTTCCAAGGATAGGAGACATGTGTTAACAGTTACTTTCGTAATTTTGGAAACAGTATTTCTAAACTAAGTGAGTAATATAATTGTGTGAGCGTGTGCACACATGCATGCATGTGTTTGTGGCACAGATTTTACCTTCAGGGATTTTGAATTTTCTTTTTCAACTTGGTCAATTTGTTAAGTGCCAGGGTGTTTGCGTTTCAAACCGATTCTTTCCTTGGAGACTATTATTCTTTGCTTGACTCCACAGCAAAGTTATAAGAGAGGCTCTCAGATTCTTAGGCATTCCCCAGACAACACTCATACCCCAAATATTTTTAACTTTTCACAGAAGCCAATAGAAGTGAGAATAAGATAAAACATTCTTGGGTAAAAGCAAATCCTTTCCAATGTGAAAACAAACTTTGAAATTCTTCTGACAGTGGCTCATTAGTTTAATAGTACATTTGTTAGGTGTCTTTGGGGTGCAGCTTTCTGCAAGACAGGGGCTCAACTTTCTCTAAGAACTGAGAAGCCCTGACAGGCATCCTGAGTACATGGACATGTAAACACCCTGTTATGTGGAAAGCAAGCACCGGCTGCTGGCCCCGCACTGCCCAGGAAGGACCTTGCCCTCTGCAGTGTCAGCTGTTACCTTGGTAACCTCCGAGGGACTCACCACAGAGCGTCTCCATGTTCTTACAGAGAAACAAAGCCAGAATTGAGGTCACTTTCAGATGTGAAACATCATTAGTGTTAGCCTCACTGACCAGAATGGAGGATATATTCACAACTTTGGAGAAAACAAAACAAAACAAAACAAAATGCTGAGAATGAGCCCCAGGTGTAGTGGGTGTGAGGAATATAAAATTTCTCACACCTACACATGACCAATATATGAATTAATTAATCGATAAGAATGTCATGTTTCTAGGTATACTTAGAGCTCTAATTTGGACTTATGTGGAACATGCTGACACAATGACAAGTCAAAATGATAGATTTCTTCAATAGAAATAATCTTTTACTAAAAAAAAAAAAAGGATAAAAATTTTCACCTGAGAAAAAATTTCCTAAACAACTTTCTTCCTGGTCCCCTTCAGTCTCTAAAGGATTCATTTTTAATTATTACCATTTGTTGTGGGTACGTAATAAATGGGGACAAATCTTTTAACATGTGACCTCTGAATGCATTGTTGACCCACAGATAGGCTTTGCTTTAAGCAATCAGCATATGCCCCAGACCAAAATTATAGAACAAATGAGTTGAGTCCTGATTATTCACATATTGAAAGGATCTCTGTCTGTCTCTCACTCTCACACACACAATTTTTGACTTTAAAAAATCTTTTTTGGAATCAAATTAATAAAAGTAGATTGAAGATTGGAGAGGGAGAAAAAATTGCTGAAAAGCTAATTGCCATTGGCCAAATTATTTAATCTTTTCATACGTTGGCTCTTCATTTGTGTACTAGACTTGCTGATGGAACCTAACTCTTGGTGGTATCATGAGCATTACTAAGATATTATAATGCTTCCTGACCATTTAGGTGAGTGCCTAGCACACAGTAAGAGCTCCAATAAACATCATGTATCTATAGGTAGTTTCAAACTCTAATACTAAAAGTAAAAACCAAAACAAACCAGACTCAGAGAGACTGACTCATTCAAGATCACACAGCAGTTTAAAGCTGAGCCGACACCAGAACCCACTCTGTTGCCCAGCTTGATTTTCTTGCCTTGTGTTTTAATGAGTCACTCATTTGGGAAACTCCTTTCGGTCCCAAGGTGGTGCAAGTCAGATTGCTGTAAGTGGGGTACACAAACATTTCTATGATTCAGTGGTACCAAAAAAGGGTTTCCCAAATACTCTCTGCAGGGCGCCATTTCTGGCACAATTTTCCCATACCTGGGAAAGCAGTAGCAGCAGTAGCCATGGTGCCAGCATCGCCTCCATCAGTGGGGATGCCCAGGGTCTGCAGGGTGTATTCGGCTGCGTACGTCTTTGCTTCATCCACATAGGCACTCAGCTTCGGAGGTGTGAAAGGGTGGCTGGAAAGCAAATCAGTCAGGTTAGGCATTTTTAAACTGGTACAACTGAGTCAGGTGAAAACCTAAGGCACTATCAGTTTTGTAAAATGACTGGATGGTGGTTTTTTGAGTGGGTGTTTTACATTCTGTTTGCTATTAAAGCTTCTAAATATAGGTTGCATGTAGGAATATTTACAAATTCATCTAGAACATCAGTGGTTTATGACATTCCTGGGACATACAAATAATTCACTACATGCCTTTTCTAAAGCACAAGTGAAACAAATTGTTTCTAAAAGATATAGAAATGCAGGCTCATGGTAAAATTCAGGAGGTGATATCCACTAACAGAGAGGTCATATATTTGGTTCAAAATTAAATTATGGGCCATTGTCTTATTATGTATAAAAATGGTAATTTCATATGCTTCAACTTAAACATTGCACAGATGAAATAATGGGCTATAGCTTTGTTTGTTTGAAATGGAGTCTCACTCTATTGCTCAGGTTGGAGTGCAGTGGCACGATCTCAGCAGCCTCCACCTCCCAGGTTCAAGTGATTTTCCTGTCTCAGCCTCCCGAGTAACTACGACTACAGGCGCCTGCCACCACACCCGGCTAATTTTTGTATTTTTAGTAGAGATGGGGTTTCACCATGTTGGCCAGGCTGGTCTCAAACTCCTGACCTCAAGTGATCTACCTGCCTCAGCCTCCCAAAGTGCTGGGATTATAGGCATGAGCCACCACGCCCAGCCAAGAATGGGCTATAGTTTTTATTTCTATTACATTTTACACTACTGACTGTTTTCCAATGGTTGGTGATACTACACAACCTTCATTGTGTATATGAAATTTGGGGGCCTTTATATGCCAGCTTCATGGCTGGCACATCCCAACTATACATCTCAATGCTTACATTTAATGACAAATGAGTAGGTAGTAGACCTCAGTATCTTGTTTAGATGGTGACTAAGTGCATTTAATTTACAAGCATATCCTGCTCTAAAATGGTAAGGAATTTGGAGAAGTTACGCACATTGCAGGATTCTGGCTGGCTAGAGCAGGAATGGTTATTTTGTATAAGAATAGTTGTCTTTGGTCTTGTCCAATGGCAGAGTGCAGCTGGTACACTGGCTGTCCCCAGTTATTTTTCTGGCAAATCTCTTCTAATATCTACAAGAATAAAAACAGTTATTTCCCCTTCAAATGACACATTCACATTATATCCCAAGTTTTCAGATTTTTAAACTCTAATTTTCAGAGTTCAAGCTAATATCAGAAGATATAAAATGCCACATGGTTTAATGACTCATAAAATTTAAGATAAACTCAATTTGAACTCCATTTAAAATGTTAGGTCTATTAGTTCATAAAATCACTTTCACACCATTTACTGTAATATGTTTTTAGTTTAGTCCATTAGCTGTAACTTTTACCAAAAGCTTAATTTTATGATTTGTTTGGAATATTTGTTTTGTAAAACTGTTGCTCCAACACTGTGTGCATAGATTTGTATAGGTTTACTCATTATTACCCTCAGTCTCTGTGTTTATAATGGTTTAAAGATGATAACCTAAGAATATATTTCTATTTCATGTCATTTACCATAGGGTTTTAATCTCACAATTTCATAAAAATAGAATTAAAAAGTTTATTTTATTTATTTATTAATGGATAAATATTTTATTTATTATATAT
>NW_016804517.1:1177008-1222635 GCF_001698545.2 Rhinopithecus bieti
GTTGCTTAAAGCGCAGTATTGGGGTGGGAGTTACCCGATTTTCCAGGTGTTGTGTGTCTCAGTTCCCCTGGCTAGGAAAAGGGATTCCCTTCCCCCTTACACTTCCCAGGTGAGGCGATGCCTCGCCCTGCTTCAGCTCTTGCTGGTCGGGCTGCAGCAGCTGACCAGCACCGATTGTCTGGCACTCCCTAGTGAGATGTCCCCAGTACCTCAGTTGAAAATGCAGAAATCACCGGTCTTCTGTGTGGCTCGCGCTGGGAGTTGGAGACTGGAGCTGTTCCTATTCGGCCATCTTGCTCCGCCCCTCCAAATAATTTATTTATTAATGGATTGGTATTTACTGAGCATTCCTAGACGGGTGTTGACAGTTGCAATGTTTTTATTTGTTTGGTAAGACACTATTTCTGGCTTTTTTTTCCTTTTGCTTAATGACAGTATGCTTTTTAGCATCCTCCTGCACGTTGTTTTCTTCTGTAATTACTCCAAACTGAATATTTTCTAAAGATTCATAGTTTCTTTATTCTGAAGCCATTTTTGGTTGTCCAGAGGTCCTGCTGCTCTCGTTAGTCAGCAGATTCAGTGGACTGTGGAAAGCAGGGCATGAGACTGAGAAAATAACTCTGGAAGACAGAACAGTGCCTCAGGAGGTGTCTCTGGGGTTTCTTACCTCATTTATGCTGACTAACCCAGCTGCAACAGCATGATATTTTCCAGTTTATTAATTTGTAGATTGTTCCTATTTTCTCTATTGACATTTTCTTTTTAATACTCTTGTTGTGTAGGATAGAGCATTCTCTACAGTTCTTGGGCAATAATAATGGAGCTTTTGCTGGTAGATATGATGCCTGCCTGTTTATGCCAGGTGAGCAAACCTGGGTGGAAGGAACACCAGCTCTCACTGCTGACTTTGCAGGGCAGTATTTGTCTCTGCTTCTGGCTGGAAGTTCATAACTCTACTTTGGGGTTGTTTAGGCCCCATCTATATTGGTTGGTGGTGGCATGGTCTTCATTTCTAAGCCATAGTTGTAGAAGGTCAGAGAACAATTTTATTAATTTGTCTTTTGTATAAAAATAATTGTCTTTGGTCTTGTCCAATAGCAGAGTGCAGCGGGTACACTGGCTGTCCCCAGTTATTTTTCTGGGGACAGAGACACTTTTATTAATTGATAGAGATTATTACTGACATATTAATATAAGACATGATGAATTTCTAACTTGAGTTTGATGTGAAACGAAGAGATCTCTTTTCATACTATCACAGCTATCAGAACTACTATTATACAGAATTTGTGACTATTATTTTTTATTTTCTTAAAAGATTTCTAAGGATTCCAGTACTTTAATCAGGTTCTTGGTTTTGGGTTTTAACCCAAGAGAAACTGGGTGACTGGCTTTTATATTTTCTGAACAAACTTCATCATATCACTTCCAGATTTCACTATGGTTATATGTTTATGTGTCAGTTTTTTTCCCACTGGATTGCCATCTAATTTTTGATGGTAAGGATTTTTTTATATTCACTTGTGCATCTCCAGCACCTAGTGCACTACATGGTGCATAAGAGAAGTTTACTAAATCTTTTGTGAACAAACAAATGATTGCTGTTTAGCACTCTGGTAGGCTTTCTTTCTTTTTTTTTTAATTCCCTGGGTGGGGCTAGCAGAAACCTTAGATAAGCTAATTTGTGCATAAAAGAAAGTGAGAAATCCCGTTAAAAAATTACCCAAGATGAGCTTTTAGAAAACCAAGTTTTCTTCTGGATTGAAATTATAAGGGCTACTTCCATAAATGTGGGGCTATAAGCCCACCTTTGTCATGGGAATAGGGAAGTTTCCTTCAAGATGCACAAACTGTAACTGATTATTCAGCCAAAATATATTTCAGAGAGATCAGCACCTATCACACTCCCACAGGGAACAGTCTCAGAGTTAGCATAGACCCTGTTTTGTTTTATTTTTAACCCTGGGAGTCAGTTTCCGTATTGAAACTTGTACAACTTTTAATTTTCCAATAATAAAAAACACAGGTTAATGTTGAAGTATGGAAACTTAGAACTCTTAAATGAACACACACAAAAAAACCCTCTCTGTAATGCCACTGCCGCAATGTAACTATGGAGGAAGAGTTAATTTGGTATGACTGACGACATCTCATAGTTAATAATTCACCTAGATATCATGGTGGAGTTTTCTCTTAGATATAGTATTTCCAAGAAAAGATGTCCTAAATGGTCTATTCAGGGCTCTGCCATAATGCCCTTCATTTGCTAACCAACCTGGCTCACATACAATAGGCATTTATTCTGAGATGGGGTCTTTGCCTCATTTTATTTTCATTTAGGGTATGGGTTGATAATTCTTAATAGCTTTCAGATTCTTTGCATTTCAGTGCAATATAGTTCAAGGTGTTAAGTTTTATGATTTTTTTAAAAAGAGAAAGGACCTATAATAGAATAAACGGCACCTGATGCCCAGCATTCCCTCAAAGGGTGTGACATTGATTGAATGCTTTATATATTAAAAGAAAAAAAAAACCCATAGCTTGAGTAGGGATCAAGTCAAATCATTTGGTAAAAGTGAATGATGCTCATTGGCACAACTTAAAGAAACTATTTCTGGAATAACATTACCTACCTGGGGAGCGAGTTTAATTCCTTGGGGTTTTAATGTGACAGGATTCATTGGGGTGAGCTCCATCCCAGGTAAAATGTCATAGAGTTTGTCTTCTCTTTTGTCTCCTTTGGCCTGGTATCCTCGACCCAGGCCTGTGTATGCCAAATAGCCACGGCCGCCCAGTCCTCTCACTCCCGCAGCCCCTACAGGTACATTCATGTAAATTTCTAGGAATGTAAGAAGGCATTAAACTGAATCAAACCACCAGAAAATCACCCTGAATCTTACTGTAATGGAAAAGTTAGCCCAATTCACGTTGATTATTGCCCTGAAGATGGGTGGGAAACTCTAGGATTCTAATGTAATGAAACTCAACATAAGGTGAGGTTTAACATAGGTGTCTTTCTCTTTTTTGAAAAACTAGCTTCAGAAGAAAGCCTTGCCATTGATAAGTACAATACTGTTGATAAGTACCTAAGCAACTTAAAAATGTTGGGAGGGAAATTTTGCAATTTTTGTCTTTAGGTGACCTTTTCTTGATATTTTCTAATATAGACTAATAAAGACTGGGAATGTATTTATTATAACATTCCAACATAATGCAACCACTTGTTTTGAAATCAGTCTTGCATAGAGACTGTCGCTGATCACTATATTAGAAATAAATTCTGGCTTCTCTAATTATCCCACCTCCAGTGACTTATTGGAAAACAAGCATTTAGAAAGCATGCTTTTAGGTTCACCATCCGCTCTCTGATGTTCGGTCAATGTGAGGCTTAAGTTTCCATTGAGTTTCATGCATAGATTCCTTTTGATTTTTGTTTTGCCATGTTGCTACTTTGATTTTATGTTGGTGGCATAGAGATACAAAATTAAATTGATTACCCTTCATCCATGAATATCATTCATTGATTCCTTTCTTGTTAGATAGGCATTTTTTTCTGTTATAGTGGAGTTTGTTTTTTTCTACATCATAACTGGTTGACAATTTGTATTTAATGTATGGATTGGTTAATGATGTGATTTTTCATTATAAATGCATAATGTTACAATGATATAATTTATTGTCACATAGACAAGTTATCCTAAAGGAAATCCTGATTATTTAATTTGCATTAAAATTTTGGGGCAAGTAATTATGAGTATGAAACTTTTAAGGCCGTTGAAGACTAGAGCTCCTAGGATGATCAATTCAGTTATACTGAGAAATAGTAAAACACAGTAAGATAATTGTTTCTACAGTAATCTAGATGTGCCTCGTTGCTTCTAAGCCAAACCCAAGAATAGACTTAAATACACAGTTTATTTATCGAATTGCCCAGATTTGTGTCGTATTTAGAGGACAGAACTGGGATTCAGTTGGCATTAGCCATATCCTAGAAAAACTAATCTGAAGGAGCCAAAAAGGCAGGGACAAGCTAGTTGCTTGGAAATAAAATAAAGGCTTTCTTTATCTTCTAGCTTCCTTGAAGAAATGGAGCTTGGAAAACTACTCAAACATTTAGAATTCTTACAGGATTCAAATGCGAAATGTTTATTGTGTTATTAGCAGTCTGATTGGGGTTTTTTTTCTATTTGGTGTTTATTTAGTTCTCCATATACTAAAGAAATATAGTAATTTCCTTAATAATTTGGCTTTTAAGAAAGTATAACACATATTTCTTGGAGGCCATCAGATGATAACCTCTCATGTGTCTGTTAGATTATATTTATAATAATTTGTGATTTGTATATTAAGACAATGCCACTGAGTCACCATCAAATACACACGGGTTTTGCTAGTTGAGGTAATTGGTTTCCACTGGACTATACTAGTCTATTCCAGAAGTGTTGTAATGAGCCACAGATGACTGCACAATGGTGGACAAGTGATACAGAAGAAGCTAACAATTATAGAACTAGGTTTTAGTTTGTGCAAATTTTATGGACCCATGTAAAGTTTGAATCTGTGCACTAGGCTCATTTGCACAATGTTCTGACCACGTTTTTTCAATAACCAGTTGTAATGTGAAAAAAGGCTCCTATTAAAAGAAAACTATTGATATAATACTTGATTTTTAATAAAAAACATTTTCAGTGCTTTTCTCCCAGTGGACCCATCCAATGTATCTAAGGCTACTGCAATTTGAGTCATTTGAAATCTTGGGATTACTCTAAAGCAAGATGTGACTGGAGTTACCTCTAATAGAAGGGGCTCGGATAATGGCTCTGTTGCTGAGGTGTCCTTTGGTGGCTGGGAAATGAAGACTGGGAATTGCTGCATAAGCCTGGGGGGCATAGAAGACAGGAGCTCCAAGGTAGGTTGTGGTGGGATCATAAACTTGGCCCAAAGAGTAGGTATACTCTCCTTGCAGCATGGTGCCCCTTCCACCTGTGCCTCGGGTGTACCTAACATAACTGTCCTTGTCCACTGGTTTTGCTAGGGTGACTTCAATGGGGGAACCGTCCAGCACCTGTTGTAGAGAGCGAAGAAAAATCAGCATGAGATGATACGAAGATAACCAAGTGTGGCTGAGCCCTAATAACATGATTCCTTCAAAGTGTTAGACTATTTGCTATAGGTTTATTGATTGTATCTTGTCATTTTATAAGTTTGTGTTTGTATGCCAGTTGAATTTTTTCTGAGCCATTTTGTTGGTAAGATGCATAAGATGCCAACAGGTTTGACAGTGACATATTGGCCGGTGTCCATTGACATATTCATTATAAATTTATAATCTGGTTACAGTCACTGAGACAGAAACTTATGTAATATTTTTATTAGGTCATATATGTGTTTTAAATTACATATCTATATAATTATATAACTACAACAAAATTTAGTTTTGTCCTGGATGGTATAAAATCTCCATTACCTAGCACAATAAGATGAAGGTGAAAGGAGACCAATAATGAAATCTTATCAATTATTAGCATTTAGCATGGGCAGCCAAATCAGGCCCTTCCAGCTGATAGCCTACTAACTGCCTTGCTCCTTAGATCAGCCACACAAGTAAGTTTTCACAGGAGAAGAGAGGCATACTGTGGCTCTACCAAAGGAAGAGGAATCTGGGAGACTGTTGCATTGCCTGCCACAGGTTCTTCCTTGTGAAGCCACCTTTTGATCTGCCGAACAGTTGGGAACTAATAAACAGGGATGACAGTGGTCGGGAGTAGTTGCGAGTGAGAGTAGTATTGAGGTTCTCAGATCATGCACCGCTTAAAACTTGTCCTCACAAATTATTGACACAAATTTTGAGAGTGTGAACAGCTCCAGATGTCAAAGATAATGAACGTATGTAGATCTACATGTGCTACTAACTTCTATGTATTGCTTACCTACACAAGAAACAAACATGGCTCTCAACAAATTCTTGATAGATTGATGTATTTATTATCAAAGGAACAAATTATTGTCAGAAAGCATTTGTGGCTTTTTTTTTGAATAAGAATGTGATGATCTTCTGTTTTATATACAGAACACTTTTATTTAAAGTGTTTCTACAGAAATTCACATTCACAGCAGCTGAGTGTGCACCCTTACCCTCTGATTTCAACAGTGACTCAGTGGTTCCTGGATTATCGAAGTCTGCTGGACAAAGCTTGTGCTTCATGATCATCCTGACCATTTTGTTCAGCCTATGGGTCGGTTTGTCTCCAGTATTTTTTTTTTTTTTTTTTTTTTTTGAGACGGAGTCTCGATCTGCTGCCCAGGCTGGAGTGCAGTGGCCGGATCTCAGCTCACTGCAAGCTCCGCCTCCCGAGTTCACGCCATTCTCCTGCCTCAGCCTCCCGAGTAGCTGGGACTACAGGCGCCTGCCACCTCGCCCGGCTAGTTTTTTGTATTTTTTAGTAGAGACGAGGTTTCACCGTGTTAGCCAGGATGGTCTCCATCTCCTGACCTCGTGATCCACCCGTCTCGGCCTCCCAAAGTCCTGAGATTACAGGCTTGAGCCACCGCGCCCGGCCTGTCTCCAGTATTATGTATTTATCTTACTTTTTAGTAGCAGGAGCCAGTGTCAAATAAGTTAGATGGAATACTCTGATAGAATCCAGCTGATATTCAACAATCTTATATTGATGTTGATATAATTAGAAAAAATAGAACTGGCATACTGAAAATAGGGGAGGACCTTGGGTATAAGATTATTTATATCTTCTGTCTGGTCTTGAGGAAGATGAGAGACTCAAATAGGTCTCTGCTTATAGGCACTTCCATATCAAGACACATTTTGCATGGAATGATTCTTTGCTGCAAATTCAGATTTCTTGTCATAATAAATTTTGTTCTGCCTTCCTCTGTCCCATCCAAAAGCATTTTAAACTCAATATTGTATTTTAGTTATTTAGTTTAGATATTTCAAGAGCTAGGACAACATCTTATTAATCTGTATAGCCCAAGCTTAGTAAAATTTCTTTCACTTCACACACTTGGAATAAATGAATAATCATTCTGAAGCTCAATTCATTATTTTTCTCTCTGAATAGGCTTCCCTTCCTGACTTTCATAACAACCTACCATATTGGAAGCTTATATGACTTCTTCTTTTTCACCCCTATCTCCAATCAGTTCCGGGGTCCTTTGAATTTATCCCTACTGTTCTGTATATGGTTGTTTCCTACATTCCATTGCTACCTAAGTTCAAGACCTTATTTTGTCCCATTTGGGTGACTATAATAGCTTTATAACTAGTTTCTATGACATGTTTCTCTCACCTGTATTAAAAAGTCAATTCTTACTAGGCTAATTTTCCTAAATTGTAAATGTGATACATACTGCACAAAAAAAATTCAAGATCTCACCTCATCTAATAAATTAAATATAAATTTCTATATATATGCTCAAAACCATAGTTCCTAGGAAAACTTACTTTAGATTTTCCATACAACATTATAGTCAAATATAATATTAAATATATATTTAACTAAATAATATGTGTAAATATTACTATAAAATATCTAGCTGCAAAATTGGGAATAATTTGAATATGTTTCCATTGTAATTATTCCAGTGTAATTATTGGCATTTAATTTGTGATGGCTGTTCCTTCCCAGCAATCATCGTGTATACTCAGGAATGTTTCCATATAGAGAAAATCTAACTTATAGATTGTTTTCCAAGTAATAATGCTTTTATGATATTAAATGTGATAATCAATGAAGATGAAATAATGCTTTTCTTTATAGACATGTATTTAACTATGCATTAGTTTTTGCTTTGCAGTTGTCATTTTTGTATTTCAGAGTGAATATATTCTCCACCCCACCCTCCAGCACTCAAACATTTTTGAGTTTGAGTGGGCCCCTGAGGAGCTAAGATGCAAGAGGCTCCACAGTGTCTAAAGGGCCTAGGCTAAGAGATACTCCCTTTGCCATCTGGATCCACTCCCTATGGAATTCACCACCTACCAGCTCCAGCCTGCTCTCTGCTCTGGGAGACTATTCTACCTGGGGTCCTCTTTAGCCTTCTAGATTGTGATTGGATTTAGCCAATGCAGAATGCTGGTAGGAGGTTGGAGAAAGAGACAACAGTGAATTTGGGGCATTTATTCTGCTGGATCCCTCTTTGAAAGGTCACCTTGGGCTGACTGTGTCCTTTGACCAAAATCACTACTTCTTTCTGTTCTCTTTTCTTTTTTTCCTTAATGATGGGGTTTCACTCTGTTGTCCAGGCTGGAATGCAATGGCACAATCATAGATCACTGCAGTCTCAGCCTCCTGGGATCAAGAGATCCTCCCACCTCAGCCTCTGGAGTAGCTGGGACTACTGTAGTAGTCCATGCCACCATGCTTGGCTAATTTTTGTAGAGATGAGGTCTTGCCATCTTGTCCAGGCTGGTCTCGGACTCCTGGGCTCAAGCAATCCTTCCACCTCAGCCTCCCGAAGTGCTGAGATTACAGGTGTGAGCCACTGCACCCAGCTACTTCTTGCAAAGAGATCTGCTCTACACAATTCTCTCCCCTTTCAGGATTTCTATTAATTCTCCAGCCCCTTGTACCTTTCACTCCAGAGTGCTGTGAGCCCCAAATTCTGACACTGTTTTTTTGATTTCCCTAGTCCCAACTCACACTTTTGTAATTAATTCCTTTGCTATTTGTTTTCTTTGGGACCCTGGCTGATACCAGATCCGATAGGTAAAACAGTCCCATGTGCATTATGTTCCAACCAAGTTACTCCACATTTTCCTGTTCTCCAATCTTGTCTTGCTCTTCTCAAATTCTGTGCCTCTGTCTAAGACTGCTTGTCTTTCCATATTTTGATTTTTGAAATTATACCCAATTTTCATGGCTTCTTTTAAATATTATCTTCTCATATCCATGAAGATGTTTTATTCTTTATGGCCCACTTCTTCCTTTGAACTTGCTCACCACGTTGATCTCTTTTTATGATATTTACTTGACTGTACTTTGCATGTGTTTGTGTAGTTGTCTTATTCCTCCAACCAACTTTTAACTACTTGTCAAACATCTTTGATTCTTTTTGTATCCTAGCATGATAAGTGGTCTACAGAAGGTTTTAAATGTTTATTGGCTTGATATATAAATATTATATTGGCTTCTGTATACAACTCAGTAGTGAGGATATAGAAGCTTCCCCAGCCCCTACTCTTGGCAAAGTGAGAGACTCTAAGCTTTCCAAGTGGAAGATCAAACTATGAAGGCAGAATAACAGCTATCTTGACATGTTTTTAATTCATTGGCTTCTAAAATACTGCAATAAAATGATGATAATCTCTTTGAAGTAATGAGAGAAAACTGGAATTGTGAAAAACACCTTGAAATAATCTACTTCAATCTCCTCTTTCCATGGAAATTGAGTGTCAGTGCCTGGTCCAAATTAGAAAAAAAATAGAGCTAAAGTTGGATATATTAGGTACATCTCCAATTTCCATTGTATTTTCCATCATTTCTCTTTAGTAAATCTTAAATGGACTGAGGCAGCCGTGTCAGAGAAGGCTGGAGTGAGACAGACTTGCAGGACTGTGCTTTTGAATGTAATGTCCACATCAAACTTGGATGGAATCTGCATATTTTTTTCTTTGTTCTTCCTTACCTTGCCGTTTAAAGCTTTCATAGCCTCAACTGCATCTTCTCGGTTACTGAAGTGCACAAAAGCATAGTCTCGAATTTTCTTCACCCTCTCCACAGCACCTGTAAAATAGAGTGAAGGTTGCCCCATTAACAAACTTAAGAGAGCCCTGAAAGTGATATATTTTAGCACCTAGCTGCAAATAATATTGGATTTTTTCATGGATATCTCATATTTAAGAAAGGATCTCATCAAGAACATTCAACTGAAGATTTTTTTTTGCAGTTTTAAAAATAAAATTTATATTCTGACTTATTATAATTTGTTATGGATTTGTGCTTTCCACTTCCTAGATTATAAGGTCTCTAAGGGTGGGAATTCCATCTTCCTTTGCATCTTATGTAATGTAAAAGATAGTACCTTTTGCATGGTAAAATGTTTGTTGAGTTGAACTCAATTATTGATCATTTTATAAATATATATTTAGCTGATTACTTTTTTAAGTTTTATGCTTTTCGTGCCAGCAAAATGTCTTTATCTCTTTTGTCTTATGTAATTAACTTTAAATTACTTTTTAAAACTTAAATATTAGGTAACTACAATTCTGACAAGGTAACTGAGATTTAGAGTCCACACAGAGAGGAACTACAACTGTATTCACTATATCCTTATCCATTAATCTTTAAATAGAAAAGCAAAAAGAAGAAAAAGAAACTTGTTTCCGAAAGAACATCTGGGAACCAAGATAAGTTGCCTGCCTTGCTGTCATGATAGCTAAAGACTGGAAACAATGTAAATATCTACTATTCTACTTTGAGGAATGTCTCATACAGAAACACTCACACACATGTACAAGGATCATGCATAAGGGTATCAATTACAACATTGTTGAAAGAGCAAAAATAAAACAATTTAATGTCTATTTTCATGAGTGATTAAATCTGCTACATTTATACCAACACCAAGGAGTCTATAAAGAAAATAGACCTGTATGTGATTACACGGGAAGATTAAATACCTCTCTATTTTTTTTTTTCAGACAGAGTTTTGCTCTTGTTGCCCAGGCTAGAGTGCAATGGCGTGATCTCAGCTCACTGCAACCTCCGCCTCCCTGGTTCAAGCGATTCTTCTGCCTCAGCCTCCCTAGTAGCTGGGATTACAGGCATGTGCCACCATGTGCCTGGCTAATTTTGTATTTTTAGTAGAGAAGGAGTTTCACCATGTTGATCAGACTGGTCTTGAACTCCAGACCTCAGGTAATCTGCCCACCTCGGCCTCCCAAAGTATTGGGATTACAGGCATGAGCCACCATACCTGGCCCAAGATCTATTGTTAAGTTTTAAAAAGTTATAAAATAGTAAGTACAATATTATGGCATTTGTGTTTTTAATAATCCCAAACTATATATATGCACAAAATTTAAATACACTCATACAGAAAGCAAATTGAAAAGATAGAGACCAAACTCTTAACAGGGGTTACTTCAGGAATGGGGAGAAAAGTTGGGAAGAATGAAGGGGATTTTCATATTGTAATTGATGTATTTGGCATTTTACAAATATTTGCAAAATTTATTTATGTTATTTGTGTAGAAAACCCAAACAAACCATCTATTTTTATGTAAAGGAACTGCTGAACATGATAGCAACATATAAAATGAAAAGATAGTTGTACCGAGATAGTTGGATGTTGTATTTTAACATGTTGTTGGTTACTCAATTTTAAAAATAGACCTTTTGCTTAGAGTGAAGGTAAGGTGGAAATCTGTTTAACCACTGTAGTTTAGCATGCCAATTATCTTCTTTTACCCTACACTCACTTGGGTGTACCTTGAGAGTCTAGGGAGACAACATAGGATGAGACATTATTCCAGGGAAAAGAAGATGGGGAAGTCCTTTCTGTACCTATCAAAGTTTCATTATCCTCTTAGATTCAAGGTAACAAAGGTAATTAGAGCTTTTACTCTCCCACATGGTTCAATGACTAAGAATTATCTTCCTTTGGAATAATAGTGAACCTGTAACATAAGGGACAATTTAAAGACATTGTGATACTTCTCTTTACACTCCCTTCAACATTCAACCCTTGACTTCTTATGGCAATGGTTATACAGAGCAAAATTATCTGGCCAGGCTAAGGATAAATAAAGCTCTCTGAGACCATGAAGCATGGGACGTATAATTAACTGAATATCCAATATAGTCTCTTCATTCCTTTCAGTGTCACACGGGGTGATGATCATGACTCAATCCCATGACTCGTTTTTGTAATTGAGAAGAAAGACTGGCCAATGATGACCTTCACCTTTCCAGTCTTTGCACTTTTCCAGTTCATATTTCAATGTCATTCTCCACTTAGACCCCCTGGTCTGTTACCTCCCTGAGAAGAGGACCTGCTTCAGAGACTTTGTGGTATCATCTTCTCCTGGTTCCTGCCTACTGCCTTGGACATAGGAGTTACTCTATAAATACACATGGAATAAGGGAATATTATCAGTTAATTCACAACCCGACTTCTGTCATCTACACCAGTTAGGTGGCATTTCAGATGATAATGAATTTAGATTTTCTGAAATTCTGTTTGCAGATATTTCAAATTATCTTCGCTGTTGGATAATTTCCAGATGCATCTGGTTTTGGAAAATTTGATACTTAAAAATTTAGTCTCAGAAAACAGACAAGTTAAAAAGTTAGAGTTTGTGTGATAAAAGTTGGTTTTCTCTACAATAGTATTCACCACATGGCTTATTTTAATATGTTTCTTCTTTAGTGCATAGGAGTTTGTTTAGTAATTGATCCTCATTTGGCAGAGGATGAGTCCATAGAATATGAATGATCATTATTACTCAATCATCCATTAGCAAAGAAGAAAAAGATCCTCTGAAATCATGATGCAAGAAATTGAAAAATTATTGCTGTGTTTATTATCAACTTGTCAGCAACACATAAACCTGAGGAGAAATACACCTGTATGCCAAAGGAAAGGTTATCAGAGGGTCATGTTTCCCCAAGTGTGGTCCCCTGACCAGCAGAATCAGCTTTGTCTGGAAGCTTAATAGAAATGGAAATCCTTGAGCCTACCCATGATGGGCCATGCAATCAGCGATTTAACATGCACTTCAGGTGATTCTAATAGTGCTAAACTCTTGTAGGAAGATCAGATTTTGTAGAATGACTATAATTGGAAATTCAGCAGATACCCTTAGGCTACAGTGGGGAAGAACAAACCATCTTCAGATCCCAATTTTTGTTCTAATTATCATTTGTGTCTCTGAGTGGCAATATAGTATTATTCAAGCTCATCATGGTTAAAATGATACGTGGTCAAATATTTTGAGGTAATATGTAGGTTCCTCTGAGGGACCTAAACTTTAAATGGAATTTTTAAAGAGTCATTTTCCTGTTTCTTTCTATAAATTTTTCTAGGTAAGTATAGCCATGGCACAGTACATACTTTCCAAGATAAAACAAACTAGTTAGCTCTGACTTTTCCCTCTCAATGCAGCAGATGTCTGCTAGTTGTTCACCTTCAGCAATTCATATTTTTTTTTGCAGAGGGCCAGGAAGAACAAGCCACACATCATTATATAGCCCTGAGAGTTGTGCCACCAGCTGCAGACTATGACCTGAAATCTCTGGACACACTTTAGTCCCAAGAAGAAAGAGAAAGTGAGAGAGCAAGCAACAGAGAGATATGTGACGTTCATTATTTTCATGATAATTAGTAGGATCCGGGCACACATGTCTCTTCACTATATGCCAATACACAGACTGGGAAAGCTAATGACCAGGGCCTAGGAAAGGAAGCAGCCTTTTAGTAGTTTCTCATTCTAGCCCTTGGCAAAAAAGAAAAAGGGTGCTGTTTTAATTAGATAAAAATAAGAAGTATTATTCACTCTGGGAAGGTAGAAAGTCAACATGCAATGAGGGGAGAATAGTGAGCAATATTTATACACACACGTTATGGTTCCTATGTCTACAACTGCATCAACATTCAGATCTCAGCTTAGTTGTCACTTCGAAACACAAATCTTCTCTTCACTCCAAGAGTAGTCTGTCTAAGATGTATTTTTTCTGGAATTTCTTAAACTTTTTCCACACACACATCATACTTGTTGGTTCCTTCCACAGTGCCTCACACATAGGAGCTACTGAAGGAAAGACAGTTGAATGAATGAGTGAGTGAATGGAATAAAGATTGGGCATGAGAGTATTAAAGTTTTTAAGAACATGTCCTTTACCAGATTCGAGTTCAAATCCAGGATCTGCCACCTGCTAGCTGTGTGACCCTGGGCAAACCACTTAACTACTCTGGGTCCTGGTTTTCTTATCTATAAAGTAATGGAATTCATAAAGCAACCTGTATTATAGAGTTGTGATGAATAAATGACACATGCTGTGAAAGTGCCCACTGCAATACTTGGCACACAGTACGGTAGTCCGTCGTTTGCAGTTTCTAGCTTAGTCATGGATTCACAGCTGTTGGTGTGGAGCCACACCATCACACTAATATTTCAGGGAAGGCAGAGTTCTTGAGGCTGGAGAAAGATCCTTGGTGAGTCTTTCAAAATGGAGCAGTGACATCCTTACTGAATATCCTTCAGAGCAAATCATCAGCTTATCATTCTATTTATCTGAAATAGCACCCAGAGTTGGAAACAGACAATGTGAGTATGTGTAAGTGAATATTCTCAGGCGGCTTTAACATGACAGTACCATGGCCTATGCTTATTAACAACCTAGAGAATTTGCCAGGAGGCTGGGACATTCTCAGTTATGAAAGGATATTACTACTATGATAACCCTAAGCCACTACTGCCCAGAGTATGTTTAAAGACACAGTAATCCCACAAGATGATGTGCCAAAAAAGAGCAGTCATGTTTCAGAAAATTTAAAAATGAAGCTTTCTGTATCTTGGAGAATTTCAAAGCATGTCAGAAGGCTAAAGACTCTGGTAAGTTCCATAATGAAGAAATTAATTTAATTTTGCAGAATCTGGTGTTTACAAGCTTATTTGACCATGCAGCCCTTTTATCAGTAACATCTACCAAAAGATTGTAGAATTAATGTTCTGAACTGTTTTTGGGAAATGGTAATTTGCACATTGTTTCTTGAAATGCTCTACCTCTCTCAGTGTTGTAGCTCCTATATGGAGAAGAAAGAGATGGGGAGTCAATCTGATGGCTTAGAATTGATACTGAAAAGTATTGGCAAGATGAGTAGCAACTAACTATCCCCTTCCACCTTCCCTCTATTCCTTTCCCTTCTTCTTCATTTAAACGAGGTTCCTAGGATTGTCACCTTTTTACTAACGTCACAAGTGGATTCCATTAGGCCAGTGGTTCTAAACTGGGGGCAATTTTGCCCATCCATAGAGTATATTTTGCAATGTCTGAAGGCATTTTTGATTATTACATCTTGGAGGTTGCTACCGGTATCTAACAGGGAGGGGCCTGGGATGCTGCTAAACATTCTACAAACCACTGGACAGACCCACACAGCCAAGAATGATCTGTTCCAAAATATCAACAGTGGTGAGGCTGAGAAACCCTGCGTCAGACATATAGTTACGGCATGCATTCTTTATTACAGTAAATATTTATTGAGCAATCATTGTACCCCAGAGCTTAAATGTCTGAGGAAGGAGGAAACAATAAGAAGGGAAAAAAACTCTTGAAATTGATAGTTTAGTGAAGAAAATAGGTATTCATTAAATAATCACATAGATAAATATAAAATTATAATATTGATAAATATTATAGGACCATATGGCTTGATTTTCTAATCCAAAGTTAGGAACATAGTTTGAGAGGTTTGCATGCAATTATGAGATGAGCTAAATAAAAGCATTTCTACTTAATGTTATGGGAAGTCATCTCAAGCATAGGTGCTTTTAAAGAATGTTTTGAAAAACTAATCTTGTATATATGTCCTACCTGGTTTGATATTGTTGAATTCCTTTTCAATCATCTCTTCAGAGGTAGACAGCATAAGATTTCTTACATATAGGATTTTCACTGAAGACATTGTATCTTCATCAACTTCTACTTCTGGCTCTGCCCAGTCTACTGCAATAGGATGTCCCCATAACTGAATTCTTCCTGTTGAAAATGATCACAATTATGATTAATTATGTAGAAATCAGGACAACATCATCTCAGTTTATACCGATGGTCTTTTAAATTGGCCTGACCCTTGAGGTCTTGAATGAGCAAGAAGACCGTTAAAATTGGTGAGTATTGATCTTAAGAGACATTCCAAATAAATGGAGTAACTGACTAGAAGGGAGTTCTGTGTGACCAGTGACTTGTTGTAACTATTGATTATAAAGGGAACCAGGATGCGGTTTGAGGTTGAACGGAAATGAGGCAGCAGAGGGCACATTTGGCTCTCACAACAACACTCATCGGATGAAGGTAGTCACTTAAGGTAAGATAGCAAAAGGGAGAAAGGAAAAGTATGGATTTAGGGCCCAGATATAGAGTCTGACTCCACAGAACATTGAGAAGGTTACTAGGAAGAGTATTTACTGCTGTTTGAATCTGTGTTGTTAATTAGGCTAGGTACCACAATTGAGATGTTCAAAAAATGGTGTTTCGGCAAAGGTGGGTGGGGCTCAGGCATCCTTAGCTTGTTTTCTGTCCCTCACACTTGGTCAAGGCTTAGACCAGCTGTGTTCCCTCTTAATCCTCTTTCACAACATGAATAAATCTGGAATCTGGAGACTTTAAAAAAAAAAATTCCTAATTAAGAAGACAGATGACAAGCAATGGAAGAGTCTTTGATGAAAAATTTAACTCTTCTGAAAAGGGTAGTTGTTCTCCATGGCTACATATATATTTGTATTACTATAAACACATTTTATTGAGTGTCTTGTACTGTACCATCTGTTTTTCATGTGCTATCTCAGTTCCTTCTCACAGTAACCCTGTGGGGAAGTGAATGACTCCCAATTTTACAGAATGGGAAATGAGCTTTAGAGAGGATAACTTTCCCAGATCTGTTCTACTTAACCACCTCCCCCTTTATTTGTTGTTGTTTTGGTTTGGTTTTTTGGTGACTCTGCTCCTGTACCCCTACACAGTGCAGATCTTGTTGAAGTGATGAGAGGGGAGTGAGAGTCAACCCAAGTTCTAAATTTGATTGGAAATCTAGTTTGATTTTTATTCATTGTTTGGGAATAAACTTTATCCCGTAAGCAATACAAAGCTTGAGAGAACAAAGTCAGGAATTCTCAGTATTGGTAAGGGTTTATTTGTTTAATTACTACACGTGGGAAGCAATTATTTTCAATAAGAATGCATCTTTATATTCCTTGAAAAGCAGTCAATAAAAGTGTCCGTGGCACTGGCATTCTAAAACCCAAATGAAGAATAGGCATGTCTTAAGAGATAACTGACCTTAGAGAAGCTGGCTCTTGTTACCCTAGCTGTGACCATCTTGTTCTGTATTGCATTCCAGGGGATAGTTTTCTTCATTACTCTCTTCCCTTCCCCTTTTATGCTTTACCTTAGACTTTTTTTGTTTGTGTTATCCCAAGATCCCCAAGATCCCCAAGGCTCCCATGTAACTCTGGTTTTGGTAGCTCTGGTTTTGGCCAGGCTCATCCTTGGCCTCATATTGGGTGAGGTTTAAAAAATAATGAAACCTGGATTCCACCCAATGATGTACTAGAACCAGTTCTTCTCTACTTGCAAAAATAGATTATTTTGCATTTTCCTTCCAAGCTTTTAAAGGTATGATTAATCAAAATTGCATCTGTGGTATACAACATGATGTTTTGATACATGTATACATTGTAAAATGATTAAATGAAGGTAATTAACATATCTATCACCTCACATACTTTTTTTTGTGGTGATAACATTTAAGATCTACTCCCTTAGCAATTTTTGAGTATACAAATACGTTAACTATAGTCATATTATACAATAGATTTCCAGAAATTATTCATTTTAATGGAAACTTTGTATCATTTGACCAATATCTCTCCATACCTCTGCCTCCAGCCCTGGTAACCACCATTCAACACTGTGCTTATATGAATTCAACTTTTTAGATTCCACATATAAGTGAGATTATGCAATATTTGTCTTTCTGTGTCTGGCTTATTTCACTTAATATAATGTGCTCCAGGTTCACCCATGTTGTTGCAAATGACAGAATTTCCTTCTTTGTAAATACTGAATAATATTCCGTTGTAACTAATAAGCTCAGTACAGCTGTAAAATACAAAACTAACATACATAAATACGTAGCCTTTCTGTACACTAACAACAAGAAATCAAGAAAACTGAAAAAGAAATAAAGAAAACAGTCTCATTTATAATACCATCCCCCCACAAAAATACTTAGAAATAAATTTAACCAAGATGAAAGATCTGTATACTTAAAACTATAAAATATTGATAAAAAATTAAAGAAGAAACAAATAAATGGAAAAATAGCCTATGTTCATGGATTGGAGGCATTATTATTGTTAAAAGGTCCACGCTACCCAGAGCAATCTACAGATTCCATGCAATCTCTATCGAAAATCCCGTGATGTTTTTCACAGAAATAGAAAATATGATTCTAAAATTTGTATGGGGCCACAAAAGACCTTAGTCAAAGAAATCTGAACCAAAAGAACAAAGCTGGGGTCATCACGCTACTTGATTTCAAAATATACTACAAAGCTGTAGTAATCGAAAGAGTGTGATACTGACATAAAAACAGACATTTAGGCCAGTGAAACAAAATAGAGTCCAGAAATAAATCCACACACTTAAGGTCAACTGATCTTTGCAAAGATGCCAAGAACACACAATGGTGAAGGAACAGCCTCTTCAACAAATGATGTAAGGAAAATTGGATATCCATATGCAGAAGAATGAAATGGGACCCTTATCTTACAACATACACATAAGCCTAGTTAAAATGGAATAAAGATTTAAATGTAAGACCTGAAACAGTAAAACTACTAGAAAGAAACAATAAGGGAAAATTTCTTGACATTGGTCTGGGCAATTATTTCTCGGCTATAACCCCCAAAGCACAGGCAACAAAAGCAAAAATAGATGAATGGGATTGCATCAAACTAAAGTTTCTGCACAGCAAAGGAAACAATCAATGGAGGAAAGAGATAACCTAAGGAATGGGAAAAAATATTTACAAAGCATACATTCGATAAGGAGTTAATATCCCAAATATATAAATAACTCAAACAATCAATAGTAGGAAAACAAATAACCGAATTAAAAATGGGCAAAAGACCAGGTGTGGTGGCTCATGCCTGTAATCCCAAAACTTTGGGAGGCCAAGGCCAGTGGATCATCTGAGGTCAGGAGTTCAACACCAGCCTGGCCAAAATGGAGAAACCCCATCTCTACTAAAAACACAAAATTAGCCAGGTGTGGTGGCGCATACCTGTAATCCCAGCTACTCAGGAGGCTGAGGCAGGAAAATCACTTGAACCCGGGAGGCAGAGGTTGCAGTGAGCCAATATCATGCCATTGCACTCTAGCCTGGGCAATAAGAGTGAAACTCTGTCTCAAAAATTAAAAAAAAGTCAATGGATTTGAATAGACATATCTCAAAAGAAGAAATATAAATGGCCAACAGGTATATGAAAAAATGCTCAACATCCCTAATCAGGAAAATATAAATCAAAACTAAAATGAGTTATCACCTCACACCTGGTAGAATGGCCATTAAGAAAAAGATCAAAGATAATGTTTTCAAGGATTTGGAGAAATGAGAATACTTGCATACTGTTGATGGGAATGTAAGTTGGTACAGCCACTATGGAAAATAATATGCAGGTTCCTCAAAGAAATAAAAATAGAGCTACCATATGATCCTGCAGTCACCATACTGGGTATATATTCTTCCCAAATGAAATCATTATGTTAAAGAGATACCTGCATTCCCATGTTTATGGAAGCATTATTCACAATTACCATGGTATAGAATCAACCTAAATGTTCATCAACAGATAAATAGACAAAGAAAGTATCAGAATTTCATGAGCCAGTTAAAGCCACATTGGTAACTTGAAATCAGCCACAGTGGGAGTGTTAATACCATGGAAATTGGCGAATGCTACAAATCAGGGCTTTTGTTTTTTTCTCTAGGAGCTGGCTGTTAAAGATTTACCAGCTCATTACTGACCTCCAGACTGCCCTTCCCAATTCTGATATAAGTGGGCTGGATCTCAGGAGTTTTACAAGTAGCTTAGTTAATTCTAAAATGCAGCTACAGTTGAGTACTACTGCTCTAGCTTTAGTCTTCTCAGAAACTAGGACCATGAACTGCTGCATAAGGCTAAGAGAACAGACATGAGAGTAAATATAGGGAGCAGTGATTTCCACCAATATCCTTGTGAAGGCCTCTAGTGAAAGTGAGTGTTACAGAGTGATTTGAGAACACGAACTTGAAGTAAGACAAGTTCAAATGTCAGAACACTGATCCTGGCTAGAAAACATATCCTTTCTAACATCAGTTTCCTTATCTACAACCTACTATTGTTGTGAGGTCAAGAAAAGATGATGCAGATAAGACTTAATAACTTTTAAATGATGATTCAACAATACACTCTCCTCTTAATAATTTTTCCTGTTTTTGTGTATGGTTTTCTCAGAATATGCACTCTTCGAGTGCAATGGTTAGGTACTTTTTTTTTTTTTTTTTTTAGAATCTCTCATGTCATTCAGAAGGGAGCAATATATGTTCTAGATGCTTAATAAATATTTACTGACTGAGTGATTCCCAGGTATTCCTATTTACATGCCATGAAGATGAATACCCAGTATCATTAGCTAATAGATTTAGCCATGAATCACACAATTTGACTGAAGAATAGAATCATCTGGAAAACTTAAAACACCAGTTCCCTAACTTTATATTCCAGTGAGGCAGATTCAGTTGATTAGAGACTGACATGGGTACTAATATTGTTTGAAAACATCAGGTAATTCCAATGTGCAGCCTAGGATGGAAAATCATTGATTCAAATCATGGGTTTTCAAATGTGCAGTCCTGGGAGCAGTAGTATCCTGGGAGCTTGTTGTAAATGCAAATTACCTGGCCTGACACCAGCCCTACTGAATCAAGAACTCTGGTGGTGGGATCTAGCAATCTGTGCTAGAACAAGCCCTCCAGGTGATGCTGATGCAGCCTGACGTTGAGAATCACTGCCAGGACTTTTCTTCAGAGCATTCTTAGAATGCCTTTCTAGTTTCTGAGTGGGATGCAGCAACTTCGTCCTGTAAAGAGCTCAGTAAAGGTGAGATTTGTCAAGGGGGAACTGCCACTGTTTAGAGAGGAGGCAACTGGCTGAGGAGCAGTTACATCCCTTTAGACAACCATTGTCTCTGTCTCCAAGTCTGGGTCAATTAAGAAAGAAAAGTTTCTTGTTGTCTTCACTTATCATTTTTTCTCAACAGTCTCCTTGTTCTTTTAAACTAGCTTCTCAAAGGGTTGGCAATTACAGAATTCCTTTGTCGTGGGTGAGTCTGCAATGGGGTAACCCGTAGAGTGATCCAAATGGGTGATAGGTTTTGTTCTGAGATCTCATTAGAGGCGAAGGCGTTTGCTCTGGCTGGCTTACTCACCACTGTGCCTCATCTTGTTAGTTTGCTGATGAGTTAGTTGCTGACTAAAATCCAGCTGAATGAAATCCACCTGAGACTGGCTCAAAGGGCCATAGGTAAGGGAGTTGCATTGGATCATGGTGAATATGAGTAGTGGATGGGGAGGGGAGGTAGCCTCCCTATGGTGTATCCTGGACAGAGAATCCACAAGGAAAAGTCAGGACTGTGCTTGAGAATTTCTAAGCTTATCTGATAGGCCCTGGCCAGCCCAGTCAGCTTGACTTACATAAAGAAGTTCCTTTAGTGGGCCAATGTGCCATTCTCTTTGAAGAGATGGGGAAGCTTTCAGGAGGTTGAGCTTCTCCGGGATTACTGGATTGTCTTGACCCTGGAAACTGTCTTTCACCTGTTTTGGACCCTCTTTCACCTACCTACTCCCCCACACCCAAAATTATTTCACATATCTGTTTTTACAGATAATGAACAGCTTCCTACATTGAGGGAGGAAAGTGACTAATTCGGGCTGGAATACTGGAGGAAGGTTTCTCAAGAAGGTGCTGGCTGAACTGGGGTGAATGTCACAAGTGAAGGAGGGGCAGGTATTCCTAGTAGAGGATATAGCATTAGGAATAAAGGAGACAGACATAAGCATGGAAGTGTCTAGGTCATTGCGTTGTCTGTCCAGATAGAAGGAAGAGTTTTATTGGGAAATAGAAGGTAGCAAATATGGTCATAAATGACCAGGAAATGAATAAAAGGTCTTGAATAATGAAATCACATACTTAGTTCTTATACACAACAAGGAGTTATGAATATTTTTGAACTGGCCAGTTAGTGACAGACATCATTCAGCCTATAGATAGAGATTGAATTCCTACTGTTTGCAAGAAGGTATTGAAAGGATAATAGAATATTTTGGAAACATTAATCTGGTGGTAATGTTCAGGATAGAGAAGTGGGAGGGTGGGGCACATGGAAGAGAAAGCAGAGCTGGGAGAATAATTAGATCTTGAAAAAAATTACATAAGGTTTAGAATATGTGTGTTTATACTTCAGTGGTGGCCTGAGAACAGGATGGATACAAAAGACTTTTCAATGGTAGAGTTGTCGATGTTGAAGAAGAAAGAAGAATTGAAGTAGATAGCAAAATATTATATCCAGGTCACCAAAAACTATGTCCCTATGAGGAGTGTTAGTGAGTCTATCTATGGACCCGTGATTTTGATGACTTGACTGCTGGCCAGTGAAGAGTGAAGAAGTTGTGAATGAAAGACTCAACATTAAAAATATCTACTTCTGTAAAAGATTCAGCAATCTTTGGAACTGTCTCCTTTTTTTTTCACTTTAAGTTGCCTTCATGAAGGTATTATTGAAAGATCTTCCCCAAGCTAGAATCTGTCTCCTAGTTCTGAAGATATCTAGGGGGCTGATCTAGTATTGGTTTGTTTTGAAGAGTGTGTACAAAGGCAACATGAATGTAGACGTCTTTGTTGTGGTGGTTTTGTTTTGAATTCTGGTGGCTCTCTCTTAATTTTCATGAGAAAAGTTCATTCCAATATGTCCAGTCTGTCATTCTTGAAATCTTCTTATTTTAGTATTCATTTAAAAACCTGTGTAAGTTGTAGTGAATGTTGTAGAATGAGTCAAGAACCCTAAACAACTTTCCTAAGTTGATCTGACCGAGGCAGTGTTGGGGTGGATAGAGAATTTGATACTTATTCACCAAATGGGATCTATCCTGTGGTTGTAATAACTAACAAATAAAGGTGCCTTTCTAAGGAGAGCTTTTATCTCTCTTCTCTCATATTAGACAGAAATTATTAGACAACAGGGAGTCATAATGAAAGTATGTCACCTAGTTGTCACTGGAATAATGTATCACTTGAGGTTTTTATTTCTACATTGTAATGGAGAATATACCCTAATTCTAATAAGCCCGATAACAAAATCTATACACAAAAGTAACTGTGATTGATATACTTAATTTTAAGAAGACTCTTTATTCATCATAGGATTGCTGTCACTTAAAGTTCTGGGTTTGTTTAGTGCATGTAAATTACCCTCAATGCACAGAATGAATATTTTTCAAAACTGAGTCTGTGAAAACTTCAGGGAATGGAATCAACTGTGAGATAGTGAAGAAGGATAAAAAAATTTAAAATGCAACACAATGAAAGATAGAGAGCCAAAAAAATTAAAAATGCTTATTTTCTTTGTGGAGGCAGGCAGGATAGAGCAGAGAAATCTCATCTTTGAGGAGGGTATTGCTAACCTGGTAGCAGTTTCCTCCTTGCCATGGCAGCCGCTCGATGACTCTCATACTCCACAAAGGCAAAGCCTCGGTTTTTGGTTTTATCTGCAGCGCTTGGGTAGACGATGACATCGACAACACCTTCAGTAACCTTTTTCATCTCCGATAAGATTTCTTCTCTCTTTTGGTTTTGGGATGCCCCAACAAATAATCGGCAGTTGTCCACACTGGCACAGACCCCTAAGAGGCGCCCATTTCTGCAAAAAGAGCAGGGATTTTGATTGATGACAATCTTTGTAGGATTCAGGTTGAAAATGTATGGCCCTGGGCCAGATGTTGCCTGAAGATGTGGGATGTTTGGATTCATAGTGTTGAAACCATTTTTGTAGAGTTGTGGCTTCTTTTGCAAGATTATTAGATGTGTCAATATGTGCTCTACATTTTCAAAGAAAAAAGCTATTTGAAGCTGAGTAGCATCTGCTTTCTTTGGGCTAGATTTGGATTCAAGAGTTGTGAATCCTCGCCACTCCCTGGAGCAACTCTAACACTGAGGCCCCTACACCTAACCCAGGTTACTGAAGCCACCTGCCTGGCCCTGCAATCACTTGAGTTTGCAACACCTGACATTCCTTTGTTTTTGCAGCCAAAGAGAAAAGCTGTTCTGATGTGACCTCTGTTAAAAACAGTCTCTTATACTTGAACACATTTTCACATATGATCTTATCTGGCCCACACAAAAAGACTGTGGGATGGGCAGAGTAGATGTTATTTCCATTTACAGATGAACTTGAAACTCCAAGAAATTAAAAGACTTGCTTAAAATGTTATAGATTTTAAGGAATGAAACCTAGCTCTGGGATCTTAGTTACTGTTTCTTCCACTGTTCAGAGTTGCTTCTTAGCAAGTTGAGGTATATACACCTGCACTGGCAGAGTATACATTGATTAAACTATTATGGAGAACATTTGGCAAAATTTATCAAAAGTCTTAAGTGTGCACAACCTTTGACCAAATAAAGTATCTTCTGGGAATATGACCCTGGAAAATAAAAATCAGCACTAGAATTTATGTTTAAGGATATTTATTACTGCTCTTTAAAATCTCCCCCAAATTGGAAATGAGCAAAATACCTCACGGTAAAGAACTGGTTTAATGTCTCTCAACTGAGATGTTACTGGCTTTGAACTGGAGATTATCTCATTGCATACCACAGTATGTTTATCATCTCTAGTTCTTGCCTACTACGTGCCAATAGTGACCAATCAGATCATTCAAAAATGCCTCCCCACCTTTCTAAATGCCCCCTTGGGTGGACAGTACTGCTCCTGGTTCAGAATCACTGATAAACAAAAGACAGGCATTCATACCATTGCATGCTCTGCAGTCATGAAAAAGAGTAACGTAGAAGAATATTTACTGGTTTAAAAAAACCAGTTCACAATAGGCTGTTGGCTTTAAAAGCTATAAAATAAGTATATGTGAAGACCATTTTGATTAAAATGTATAGAAAATCTGGAAAGACAATAAAATGTCAACATAGTGGTTATTTTGGGGCAATGGAGTTACGGAGAAATGGTTTTAACTTTTATTACTTTATGCTTTTTTGATGTTTTCCATGTGTTACGTATTAGGCTGTATGACTTTTGTAATA
Source organism: Rhinopithecus bieti (assembly GCF_001698545.2). Classification (NCBI taxonomy): domain Eukaryota; kingdom Metazoa; phylum Chordata; class Mammalia; order Primates; family Cercopithecidae; genus Rhinopithecus; species Rhinopithecus bieti. The sequence continues at coordinate 1,202,105 of NW_016804517.1, forward strand.
ACACTAAGTTATTAAAAATGGGTAAAGCATGCTTAGCAGAAATGACCCATTTGCAGTGAACACAAGCTCTCAGCCAGCTGAGTGGGCGGGCGATTGGTCTGCTATCCATGGAGCGAATGGCTCTTGGTTGTGTGGCAGGTTTTCTGACCAGGGTTAGGCCACTGTCCTAGCTGTCTCCTATGCTTTGCTGAAGAAGCAAGGACCGTGTGTCAGATCTGTGACAGGTCCATCTCAGTCAAGTAAGAATTGTGCCAGGAGCGTGGTTCTCAAGGGTAGGGAAAGGTTGATAAAATAATCTTCCAAGTTTTTTTTTTTTTTTTTAACTTCATTTTAAAAAGAAAACACCAAAACCTTATTTTCCACAGTATTAATGTATTTAGAAATTATATTATTTTGATAGTTAGGGGCTGGTCATATATCAGTTACCAGCAGGGGGAGCCTAGAATTCCATATTTTATTTTTAAACTGTTGTGGTCTGTCAGGAGCCTTTCCCGGAATTATCTGGAGACAAAGAGCCATCTCCTCTCAAAAGCTGAGGCCGCAACTTTAATGTCTCTAGAAGCCAGACATTTAGATGATGATCAGTGAATATTTGATGAAGTAGAAGCTCATATAATGATATGTGGGTGAGAAATGGTGGATAAAAGCAAATTGAAGTTTTCTTCTCTGCAACAAAAGTTCTCTCCCTGGCAGGACTGACCCAAGGCAGAGTGGAAGTAGGTGAGGTTGTCTATGGGGTGTTTATTCTGGTTTGTCTTATTCCATTTATTCTACCCCCTAATTTTTAAGACAACACTCTGCCTTTACCTTGCTTCTGGCATCCAACCTGTGCTTTAACTGGAATCCTGGCCAGTAATTTTCTCTTCCTAATTTCTGTCATATTTTTCCTTTTCTTTTCCCTTCTTCTCCTCCATCATCACCACCATAACCTTCTGCAAACATTCACAGAGCACCTAGTATGTGTCAGCACTGAGATGTATGTACATTATCTCATTTATTTTCCAATGTATGTACATTATCTCATTTATTTTTCAAAACACCTCATGAGGTAGGTATATTTTTATCTCTATTTTCCAGACAAAGGCACAAAATTCACAGAGGATACTGTTAATTATCAGTGGCCATAGGGGATTGATTGTATTCATTATTCATACCCTATGAATATTTACAGGCCCTATTGGGTAACAATGTGTTAAGTAGATACAGCAAATCCACTTGATTCCCTGCAGAGCCAATTCCATATCCATCTCAACTCAGATACCATTTTGGGAATAACCCTTAGTGTTACGATGTCCAGGTTCCATGAAAGACCAAGGAATGGGGGAACCTTCCAATTCTGGAAATTGTAAAACAATAATGTAGCATTTTATAGCCCTTTCAAAGCACTTTAGTATATATTCTTTCATATAGTGAATGCTCAGAACATCTCTGTGTTCAGGTGCCAATAATAAAAGTGATGCTCAAAGAAGTTAAAGCATTTGTCCAAAGGAACCTGGGCTGGACCCCAGGTCTCCTGATTCCTACTGCAAACAATCCTCCACATACTACACAAAGCTCTTTTGGGTCTATGGAGGCACCTGTGGGAGGGGAACCTCCTTTATGTTTTCTCCAAGACTCTCTTCTAGAATCCAACCTTGGAGCTGAATGGTTAGACTACAAGTAGTTGCCGAATCTAGCTGATCTTCCTGTGGCTAAGGAGTTGTTTGTTTGTTTGTTTGTTTTTTGAGACAAAGTTTCGCTCTTGTTGCCCAGGCTGGAGTGCAGTGGTGTGATCTCGGCTCACTGCAACCTCCGCCCCGCCAGGTTCAAGCGATTCCCCTGCCTCAGCCTCCCGAGTAGCTGGGACTATAGGCATGCGCCGCCACATCCTGCTAATTTTGTATTTTTAGTAGAGATGGGGTTTCTCCATGTTGGTCAGACTGGTCTCAAACTCCCAACCTCAGGTGATCCACCCGCTTCAGCCTCCCAAAGTGCTAGGATTACAGGCGTAAGCCACTGTGTCCAGCCCAGGAGGTTTTAATAAAATGAGCCAGTAGTTAATTGATTTACAGACTGTGAGGATAATGTATGTCTTCTTTTCATCCTATAGAAAGTGAGAGAAAAATAATTGTGGTAAATCTACTCTTTCTGCATTCATCAGATTTAAGATCTACCCATTTTAAGGTGCAGTTCTGTTTCAGAAAGGGATTAGATGTAAAAAAAAACTGCATCTAGACTGATGAACTGTGCTAAAATATAATTTTTAAAAATCATTCGTCAACCTATTACTGTGTTCCAAACACTGGGTTAAGCACTGTAAAGTTGTTGTAGTATCACTGCAATAAACCTATGCAATAGATAGTATCCCCATTTTATAGATGAGGAAATTGAGGCTTAGAATGGTGAAGTTACTTGGTGGCACTCAAACGAAGCATGGCTGACTCCAAAACTATTGATCTTTAACTGCTGCACTAATCTTCCTCTCACATGGCTCAGGGCTTCATTTAAGAAAGAATTTATGACAGTTCTCTCTCCAAGTGAAACTTTTAGAAATCAGACAATTTCATGATATCAGTTTTATTTCCAGTTTATCAAAACTGGTTATTGGTTGCACAAAGTCAATTACATGGGACTCTCCCCTAGTCCCATGGCCTTAATTGCTATCTATATTTAGCTGACCCCCAAATTTATATTCCAACTGTGACCTGTCTCCTGACTCCACTACAGTGCAGACAGTCACCTTCTCAGCACCTCCCCTGGGATGTTCAATGTGCATCTCAAATGTAAAGTGCCCCAAAGAGTCCTTCCTGTGCTATCCTTCCAGTCTTTTCCATTGCAATGGCACTAACAAGTTCACAGATATTTGGACCAAAATCCTAGGATTCCTCCCAACCTTCTGAATTCTTTCACAGTCTAAATCCAACATCTAGCCAGTTTTGTGTACTCAATCTAAAATATATTCCAGATCTCACCCTTTCTAATCTTGTCCACCACTGATCCCCTCATCCAGCTACCACCATCTCTTGTCCAGATCTGGACAACTGCAGCAGCCTTCTAACTGGTGTCCTCTTTCAAACCTCACTTGCCATAGTACATTCTCAACCAAACAGCAGAGGAATGTTTAAAAAACTGTAAATGTAATCAAAACTCTTTCCTCCCTTCTATTAGAAGAAAATTCAAATTCTTTACTGCAGAGACTTCTGTACTTCATCTATACTTCCCCACTGAGTACACAGCTCTCCAACTGTATTGCTTTCAGTTCTCCTCTCTACCCTCTCTGGCCACATGGGCTTGCTTTCTGCCCCTCAAACATACCATGCTTGTTCACTTTGGGAACTTTACATTTGATGTTCTCTCCTTTCCTGAAATAACCTTCCCAAGGTCTGACTGTCATGACTGGCTCTTTTCATTCAAATCTCAGATTAAGTTTCACTCTGCCAGAGAGTATTTTCTTAAATACACAAAATTAGAGTAGCCACCTTCTCACACAACTTTATCCTATCCTGGTTTGATTTTTTTTCATACTATTTTGAGTGATCTTATATATTTGCTGTGCGAGTAGGAAATTATACCTTGATATATTCCCAATATTTTGAACACTGCCCAAAATATATTTATGAAACAGGCAAATTATTAAGTTTTGTTTCTTTGAACACTCATAGAACTTAGTTTGGTACTTCATATAGTATTAATATTAAATAAATATTTAATCAAATTTATTTTTGCCAAGGAAAATTATTAATCTGTGTCATTTCTGGCTTGGCTTTTTTTTTGGCATATACCGTATTAGATAAACTTGATAGAAAAACAGATGCAGGTGCATTGTCTGTTTCACTTTTAATCTAGAAGAGGTAGAGCTTACCTAATTTCATAATTATTAAGTTGCTTGATTGCATTCTTGGCTTCCAGTTTATTTGAGAATGTTACAAATGCATATCCTCTATTGTTGCCATTAAAATCCATCATCATTCTCATTTCATAAATTTTACCGATCTGCAAGTAATAGAAATGAAAAATTTATATGTTTGTACTTCTGAATGTATGTGTGCATGTGCTGATACACACACACACACACACACACACACACAATGTTTTCTGAAGTTTGCCTCCTGCCAGTACTATTTGGCATTTGCATCCCATGTGGAATGGTTTGCATATTTTCATGTGGGTTCAGATCAGTTATCTGATTCGTGAGAGAACTTAAGTTAAATAAAATGTGTCCAAGTGACATTTCAGCCTGAGTTAACAGAATGTGTTTTTAGTAGAGCAAATTACCTTTCATCACATAATTATCTGGAACATCTTAGAGACATGAAAACACATTTTATTGTAAGTATAGTTTCTTACACCTATAATTCCAGCATTTTGGGAGGTCAGGGCAGGTGGATTGCTTGACCCTGGGAATTTGAAACCAGTTTGGGCAAGATGGTGACACCCTGAGTCTACAAAAAATACAAAAATTAGCTGAGCATGGTGGCACGTGCTTGTAGTCCCAGCTACTTGGAAGGCAGAGGTGGGAGAATTGCTTGAGCCCAGGCGATCGAGGCTGTAATGAGCCATAATTGTGCCACTGCACTCCAGCCTGGAAAACAGAGCAAGACACTGTCTCAAAAAAAAAAAAAAAAAACACTTTTTCGATGTATATGTCCATTCCCTCTAACTGTCCTCTGAAATCTCCAGTTTTATTTCCAATTGGTCCTATTCTATCATTGATCTTTAAAACAAAATACAAGAATGCTCATTCGCCAGACTAACTTCTTAGCTGTCATTTTCCTCAGCCATGACATCAAAATGAACACAGGTATGTTTCAGGGTATGATCTGGGAGGCTTGTCATTTTCTCAGTCTGCTGGCTGAATATAAATGCTAGCCTAAATGCTACTAACTCAGGGCCAGGGCCTCCAGAGCAGGAGAGCACTCTATTCCCCTGGCTATAGTGACTCTACTTGCCCATATAATACTCCCTTCTACCCCCACAACTGTCCTGCAGCAGTCTAGACTGAGCAATTTACTATTGCTGGCTGCTGTAGGAAGCGTTGCCCAAATAAATATGATGGGGCATGTCTGGAGAGAAGTGCCATTAAGCACATGCCATTACCTTTGTGGTTGGTCACTTCTCAGCTCAGCTTTACCCTACCACACCCCCATGTATTCAGTAATGAACACCTATTTCTTCTGGGCTCATTAGGAAAGAGTTTGAGCACGTTTCATCTCTATGTTTCTTGATGCTCATTTTCCGCTTCAATGTATAAGATTCTTACAGAATTAAGTCCTCATCATTTGTCCTTGTGCCAAGAGGGATTGTATGTGTAAAATTAGGTGCAGTTCTGAATCTGAGGCTGTTAACATACACACACACAAAATTCAATTTTGGCATTTAGGCAGAGAGCTAAATTATCATATTTACTAAATTTTCAGGAATGTGCTTGTTGCTAAAACTGCTCGGTAAATTATTAAAATGAAATTGAATTTTGTATTCTTCCTTTAATTGAAAAGCCATATTCTTAATCTTCTTGATGCATTTAGGTAGATGAAAAATTCAGACTTGGAGAAGATTTCATTCTGGATTATAGCTACACGTTGAGCCATGTCAAACGTATACATTCTTTTAAAATGAAAATGTACTTTATAAAATCATATTAAAATGTCAAGCTGGAGCAATATCTAATTTTAGACAGGTTGTTGTAGGATTATTGTAGATGGATAGTTTGTAGTTAGATGGCATGACAGTGGAAAGATTGGGTAACAAGATATAGATTTGAAAGTCATTAAAAATTGTAGCAATTCAAGTTGTCAGTAACAGGACAAGAGCTAGGTCAAGGCAGTGATTATAAAGGGACAATCACTAGAAACTTTGTCCATAATTGACGAATGGTAATTTGAATGGAAACGATCATTGACCAAGAAGGCTGAGAATGAAAGCAAAGTGAAGAGAATAGTATTTTCCCTTGAAAGATAAGAAAATTAATGTTAAACTTGGACTTACTTTTCACATAATGGTATAAGCTCATCCTCAAAAGGTCTCGGGGAAGTTTTCCAATAAAATTTCACAGCCTCTTTCAGGGGGTGCAGCATCCCAGCCAGGTGGAGGGCCACCATATTTTCTTTGTCCATTTTCCTGCAAATCCAGGGCAGGTGTGAAGGAGAGAAGGAAATGATCAAGTCTTTAATTCAGTTTCCTTGAGTATTTTTCAAAATCATTTCACAGTAAGGAATGTATTTATCATTGACAAATAATAATAGTGGACTGGTTAAAGGAGAAAAATTAAAGTTTTTTATGTGGATTATAATACCACACTCTGTGCTTCAGCAGCTTGCTTGAGATAAACATTGTGAAAACTTGTAAACTGCTAGGCAAATATGTTTTTTTTTCTCTTTTAATTTCATTAAGTAAGAATACTTAAGAGATCTATCTTTTTACCACATTAAAGAGTGAACAGATCAGGGTAATTAGTATATCCATCCTCTCAAACATTTATCATTTCTTTGTGTTGGGAACGCAAGGAATAGCCTTCTTCTAGCTATTTACAACTACATATTGAGAATATATTATTAACTGTAGTCATCCTGCAATGCTATAGAACACTAGAACTTACTCTGGCTGAGGCAGAAGGATGCCTTGAGCCCAGGAGTTCATTACTAACTTCTACAACTAATATTTTAAGAAGTTTTATGCTATAAAATAATGCATGTTGTGGAAAAAACATGATGCCATGTAAAGTAAAAAGAAAAATTCTCCAATGTATCACTCTACTCATCCTTAGAAGTAGTTATTGTTTAAAATTTCATAGGCCTTTTCAAATATTTTCTATGTAGATTTTAAAAGACATATGTTAGTTGTTTAAAGACACTGTTTTGTATGACAGTTGTTTGTTGTTTAAAATTGAAGTAAAACAGCTTGTGGTGTCCCTGTTAAATCTTCATATACACCAACTTGAGTCTCAATTATTTTGTAAGTGTTAGCACAAAGGTTCTTTGGATCACATTATTTACTTGATGTCTGTGGTGTCTGTGGTCATGATCACTTTTTTATTTATAATAATTCCTACAATGTTTTTAAAAATAGTAATTTAAAAAATGTCATATGAGTCTTCTACTTTACCTGGATTCCTTTTTTGTTGTTGTTGTTTTAAACAACTGAGTATGTTTTAATCTAACTGAATATTTAAATTTTGCCTAGAGAGTTCTTGTATTTTTTTCTTACCCTAATATTCTTGTCCAGTAGTAAAACTTTGATATCACAGAGAAACCTGAGAAATGGAAGTCTTTATGCTTATAGAAAAAACCCCAAACCTTGGTAATTTAGTGGTTTATATCTCAACCAATAATTACCTTAAATATGTGCAATTGATATTTTCAGACACATTTATTTACTTATTTTCAAACAAATACCTATATAACACTTACTGTATGTCAGATACTGCTCTATCATTACTTAATGTCATGAGTTAAGGACTGTTATTATCCCATTTACATAAGGTACCAAAGCCCAGATAAATTAAGTAATTTGCCAAAGTCACATGGTTGGGAAGTGGAGAAGCCAGAATTTGAACCCAGGAAGTCAGGCATCAAAGTTCATCAGCTTAATTTCTCCGTTTTGCTCCTTTGATGTATGGAAGCCACTTACGACAGATACATACATTAAAATATTCCCTATTGGCGTGGCATGGTGGCTCACGCCTGTAATCCCAGCACTTTGGGAGGCTGAGCTGGGTGGATGGCTTGAGCCTAGGAGTTCGAGACCATCCTGGCCAACATGGTGAAACCCTGTCTCTACTAAAAATACAAAAATTAGCTGGACATGGTGGCACATGCCTGTAATCCTAGCTACTTGAGAGGCTGAGGCATGAGAATCACTTGAACCCGGGAAGTAGACGTTGCAGTGAGCTGAGATGGTGTCCCTGCACTCCAGCCTGGGTGACACAGCAAGACTCTGTTTCAAAAAGAAAGAAAGAAAGAAAGAGAGAGAGAGAGAGAGAGAAAGAAAGAAAGAGAGAGAAAGGAAGGAAGGCAGGAAGGACGGGCTGGGCACAGTGGCTCACGCCTGTAATCCCAGCACGTTGGGAGGCCAAGGCGGGCAGATCACTAGGTCAGGAGATCGAGACCATCCTGGCTAACACGGTAAAACGCCGTCTCTACTAAAAATACACAAAATTAGCCAGGCATGATGGCGGGCACCTGTGGTCCCAGCTACTCAGGAGGCTGAGGCAGGAGAATGGTCTGAACCTGGGAGGTAGAGCTTGCAGTGAGCCGAGATCGCGCCACTGCACTCCACCCTGGGCGACAGGGTGAGACTCTGTCTCAAAACAAACAAACAAACAAACCTTATTTATGAAAAAATAATATCATGCCATTAAATAGTAAATTCCCCACTACAATTTAAAATCATTTTAATTTGCAATCATTTTATTACATAAAATATTTGGAAAAATGTATCTCATATTTCTAACCCCAAAATCCCAAATTCAAAATTTTTCAGTGTCAACATCATGCCACAAGTAGAAAATTCCATACTTGGCCTCATGTGAGGGGTACACAAAATTATTAAAAGCATTATATAAAATCACCTTCAAGCTATGTGTGTAAGGTGTATATGAAACATAAATGAATTTTGTGTTTATACTTTAGGTCCCATCCCCAAGATATCTTTATTATACATATGCAAAAATTCTAAAATTAAAAAAAATCTGAAATCCAAAATACTTCTGGTCCTAAGCATTTTGGATAAAAGATACTCAACCTGAATTGCCAAATTACCGTCCTCCTCCCTGGACAAACTCTCTCCATTTAGGTGACAATGATTCCTGAGCCCATTTTTGTATATCTTTGATGTCTATAACATTCAACAGATTATTGAAATAAATTTACTGTACATTCGGTGGTATTTTTACCCTTCAAGATGAGGAAACCAAACTTTCATTCCATAATAGTAAAGTGGTAATTCCAGAAATTCTGCTTTGAAAAGCTTTGGTAGTTTGAAAATAAATAGGCAACCATCAGATTGACCTTTTAAAATGTATCTTCAACTTGCTTGATTGCTATAATTGCAAAATGCCAACTATTTATGCATAAGATGTGTATAGCAGGATTTACCTGCTTACAATCTGAAATAATTGGGCAAGAAAGCATATTAATTGTCTTTGTTTTTTATAAACACATGAAAAAAGTCTAAAGAATATTTTTTGAGACTGTAAAGAGTCTGACCAGTTCAGGAATGCCCTGCAGTTCACTCAGTGGGGGAGATTTGCTCTGTGAGCCACCCACTGGTCTTGGAACGTACCAGTAAAGGAAATTCAGATCAATTTAAGACAGGCACTGGGCATTAGTCATGGGGTTAGAATAGCTGTCCATTACTCAGAAAGGACAGTTGGGTTCTGGGTTGCTAATATGTCAGGCACTATTTTCTCAGTTGAGGAGTTTAAAATAGATAAAGCCCGGTTATAACTGGTCTTTTCCCTCCTAGCTGATGTCTTCCTCAAGGGAAGCATTCTCCCCAGCAGCACAAATGTATTAGTAGTTCAGACTAAAAGAATATAGATTTTTGTTTTTCATGAGAGAATGTTTATTAAACTCTGGAAACTTTTATTTTTCCAATCAAACACTTAGAAACCGTTGTCTCTCTAGAGTCATATACAAATAGGTGGAAAGTCTTCACCTATGTAAATTAACAGTTGAGGACACAATTTCTAACTATAAATCTAGTGGCTTTAATTTAAATATTGGATGCTGAGCCTACCCAATTATTCAGTTTATATGTCAAAATTACTTGGAAATTTCCTCCTATCACAGATATTTCAAGTCCTTCATGATGGAGCCATTGAGTCTTCAAGAGATTATGTCTACCATCTTCTTGACCTTGGATAAAACCCACAAAACCTTCCTCAATAAATCATTCTAAGCCATAAGTCTTACCATGGACGTTGAATGAACTGAGTTAATTTTGGCCACTGAGCATCTGAACTTGTTATATACCTGGGGAATCTGGGCAAAAATTGCCTTCTCCTATAGAACTTAAAAATGACAGACACTTGATTTTTCCAGCCTTCCTTGCAGCTGGGGTCATCATGGTTATTGGAAAACCATGGTTTCCTTTACTAAACCATGGACAATCATGGTTTCCTTTACTAAAATTGAGTTCTGATGCAAAAGTCACAAATGGTGCGAACTTTAATTTTGAGCATTCTGTGATGGTAGATAACATTTTCTTATCATGACAAATATGTGATGTGGTTTTGGGTTTTGTTCTTAAAAGTTTACCCTTGACTCGGATTCTCCACATCTAAAGTTTCTGTGAACCAGTATCCTTTTAATAAACTCTTTTCTACTTAGCCAGTTAGAGTTAGCTTCTGTTACTTGCACATGATAGTAATGGCAGCAAAAACAACTATCTCCAATTGAATTAGGTATTTTACTGAGTGTTTTACATTCATTTAATCTTCTCAACAAATCTATGAGGATGCTACTACTATTATTTTCATTTTATAGGCAAGGAATCCAAGGCATAAAATATGGCCAAATTCGTACAAGCAGTAAACAGCAGAGACAAAATATGAAGACACTTGTAGTTACATTCTCTCTCTTTCATTTTTACATTAACACAATATACTAATTTTATAGATGAGGAAACTAAGGCCAGAGATACACAACTTGTCTAATATCACACTGGTTTAATTTATTGTAGAATACACTAGAATAAAGGTTCTATCGTTGATTTTTCCAGACTTCCTTGCAGTTCTCAATTTGGTGAACTTTATGGCCTATATAGTGTTCAAAAATTGTGATGATTATTTTTCTCAGGCTTACCAGCCTCTTAAATCCTCATGTTGTGTGTTACATTTATTTTCCTGCTCAACTTCACCAATCATGGACACCAGATGCTTACTGTTTCCCATAAACAAGCTCATTCATAACTGGAAGGACATTAATTGACGAACCCTCATTGAGCCTGTTTTTTTCCTGAGTAGTAATTTCAGTTTCTTTAATGGCTCTTTGGAAAGTTCATATTTCAAGTTTGTAATCATCTTTGTGGTTCTCTTTGGTTCTTTGTTTCTTTTTTCCCCCCTCTGTAAGAGGGAAGAAATTGTGTATTTTTCATAACTAAACTTGTTTCAGATGTTTTCCTATGCATTTTCCAATTGACCAGGTTTGTATTTATTCCTGCTCCTGTTCCCTTGGGTCCTGGCCAATCTACGCTTGCTTAGTGCACTTCAAGTCTTTACTAGCTTTCCGGTCACCAGGACCATGCCCAGAACAGTGGTTCTGTGACCAAACTCCTGTGTATGGTTCTTAAAGTTGACAACAAGGCATGGAGGACATCTCTCTTGACTATGTCACTTGTGTTTCATGAGTCTATACTGTATTTTCCTAGTTATTGATTTGTGAAATTGAATAAAAGTATTTATTAGACATTATTTCTATTGTATTCCACCTATATACTAGATCCTTCATTATGTGATAGATAGTTTAAGGAAAGTCTATGGGGCCGTAAAATGTACCAACAGGACCCTCTTCAATGTGATTTTGCCTTGAGTCTCTTCCAAAGTTTTTGTTGCCTGAGCACAACAAACAGTGCTGTAGGGAATATTCATTTTTAAATTGTGTATAAAATAATTATCTATTTTGTATAGTTTGTTCACCTTCACATCTTGTTAAAATCAGTGACTTCATGTTGGTAAAATCTGTTTTCAGACTGGAATTTAGAAAGCAGAATTTATTTGGCTTAATATACTGTAGAAGTTGGCATTATTTCTATTAGTTATTTTCTACAATTTTTACAAGGTGTATGCAACATGAATGCCAGATATAATGTTCCTAAAGTATGAAGAGTAATAAAAATTGTGATATAAAGACTAAATGAGTTGTGGAAATTTTGTAGAGATGTAGAATTAGAAACAAAGACAGGAAAAGCTAGGATATGAATATACTATTCAAATATTAATTTAGCTTTATCACCATACAGCCTAGTGTTTCTCAAAATATATCAGGATGATATTAGGTAGTTTATAGGTCAATATTTCTTATTTTAATAATTATGCATTTATTTTAATGTACATTAGAAAAAGCATAATTAGGACACATGAAAGTTTCTCTTTAGAACTAGAAAAATACATTCTCATAGGTGAGCATATTCAGAAACATATACACTTCCACCCAATGTGGTGTCTGTTGACATCAAGTTTAATTCTATTGCAACTAAACCTAAATGTATATTTAATAAAAATCACCTTCAAGTAGTCTGAATATTTTTTAAAATAGACTCATTATATCTAATATATATAAAATTTAAAAAGGGACGTGTATTAACTTTGTTTACCCAGTTATCCTATTGGTAATCTATTTTCTAAAAATCATTACAGCACAATTTTTATGAGGTATGATAGTCCCCTTGCTTTTGTAAACCAGTGATCATCCTAAATAAACATCAAGATTTTTTGTTTTGTTTTGTTCTTCTCTTTTGCTTCCTTAGTCCCTATTATTGAGAAAAATGTATTAGTGCCGGGTCTTGGGGTTATAGAATATAAAAATGCAGTGCCTGACCTAAAGTTCATATAAAGTGGGTGAAATGAAAAAGAATGCATCCAAAATTTACAACAACATAAGGCAGCCTCAAATGAGCAATACAGCTGTGAGTACCAAAAAGATCAGCATTTTCTGTATAGAGCCTTAAAAGTGACAATGCTCTTTGACCTGAGGAATGAGGACAAATATTTAGGCATAACAATGTTCATCATGTTGAAATTTATAATTTTTTAGAAATTTAAACTTAAACATATCCTAAATATCCAATATAATATTAATGGTCAAATAAACTGTGATCATTCTTATATTTTCAAATTATATAGTAATATAAAATTATGATTTCAAATAATTTTCAAAGACATGGAGAAGTATTCAAATTTTAACATTTAGCTAAAAATCTGAAGGCTACATATAAATTTGTGAAGAATAGTTTAAGAAATTATTCACATATAATAAAGAACATTGTAAAATAACGAAGTATAATCTCTTAGTTTTTCTTGCCTGATGCTCTTCTTCATTTTCTAAATTTTCTATAATAAATGCAGATCATTTTTATTACAAGCAAAAAATCTCATAAGGCAGAAAAGATTTCTAAGGGTCATTCGGTCAGGAGTAAAAAAAAAAGAAAAAAATCATGGAAAAAAACTTCATGATTAAATTTGGGTGATAAGTCCCTAGGTTCACTAGACTATTCTTTCTAATTCTACATATACATGAAATTTGTTTAATATTGATATAGTCCAATCCTTTTGTTTTGCAGTTAGAAAATAAGCCCCAGAGGTACACAATTATAAATCAGGGGTCAACAAACTATGCCCCATGAACCAAATGTGGCTACAGCTTGTTTACGTAGTAATTGCAGGCTGTGAATTTTGTTTTTTTACATTTTAAGGATTTTTTTAAAAAAGCCTAAAATATCAACTATTTGGCCTTTTTCAAAAAAAAAAAAAAAAAAAATTCTGACTCCAACCTGATTCCTTAACCTAGTGCTCTATATTAGAAGTGAGTCTAGGTTTTAAAGAAAATTCTTTTATTTAGTATTCAATCTTCTGTAAAAGAAGTAGGTGCATCCCTTCTTGTGCTGCCTATTCACACCAACTCAAGCACTGGGCCCTCACTTATTCATTTATTAATTCATTTGTTGATTCCACCACAAAGAGAGACACGTTTCTACCTTTATGAAGATTAGTCTCATAGAAAAGATAGAAAATAAACAGATAAAGAAACAAGCAAAGTAATTACAGATCATGGTAAGTGCCAAGAATGTGATAAACCAGGTTGTATAAAACAGAAAGCCAGGTGACCTTCTTTAGAAAAAATGACAGTGGAGGCTAAGATTTATAAGATGAGAGCAAATGTACTTTACAAGGAGCCAAGTATCCCTGGAAGATGGAACACACAGGCAGTACTCCTTAAAGAAAATATTGATAAAATACAGAACACTTTTGGGTAGTGAAGACATTAATGTGTCTTAATTTCAAAGATCTAGTGAGATTACAGCAGATAAGTAGGTGGCTTTCATCTTTCCCTTCCTCTATTAATCAGCCATGGACCTGGTGTCCTGGGAACAATCTCCTCAAGCTAGGAGCAAAGTACAGTATTCAATTCCCACCCCTCACACTTTCCTTTCTATGTATACTCTCTTGTATGGAATTTCAGTGAAATCACTTGTTTTGATTCTAATTTGTTCAATTCTTCAGCAAATACAAGACATCAGGTACAAAAGATGGTGCTAGATCAAGTCTAATTAGAATGCCGTTCCTCTTCTAAGAGTGCCCCAAATTAAGTTAACTCTCCATCTTTCCGGTTTGAGATAATGTATTTAGGCAATTTTAATTGAATGTTTCTCAAATGGCATTTTTCCCTATAAATAATACAATAAAAATAACCTGAGGGCCTCGGGTTTACTAATTGGCTTCATCTAGACTGGCTCCAAGAGGAGCAGATGGAAAAACGCTGTGGCATTGACATTCTTTTTCAGCCACTGCACAAAAAATCCTAGGGACAGAAATAGGAATTTGACTTCACGGCAAAATATAGCTCCTGGGTCCTACTTTTTCCTCTATTGCCTGTTCTCGCCACCTGCTCACATCCCTGCTATCCAAGGACTTAGGTCATTCACCAAGTGCATGGATACCAACTCTTTAAATAGGTAGCAATAAGCATCAGAACAGGATGGGACCAGTAGATCATCACAGGGTCATGCTTCCCTAAGCCTATCACCCCAGCCACCCAGAGGCCAACTTTATTTTAAAGCTCAGAAGCAATCTTTCTTCTACTAGCCAGAGATGCCATAGCATGGTGCAAAAGACTCCAAATGAAGGAGCAGTTCTGCGAATCCCTTTGTGGAGGGGGTGTGTGCCCAATATTTGTGGGAACTTCATTACCCCAAGGAACACAGATATGTTCCAGAAGCTATTCTTTCCAAATAGCAATGAATTTCTCCTCAAATAGCCTCATAGGGTGTTGGCTATGTATGAAGTCTTTGATATATTCAAAATCTTCATAAACTACACAAGGTAGTGTTTTCCCTTAAGCTAGAAGCACAGAGTTTTTCTATTTTATCAGCTTAAAAATTGGTGTGAATCTCATGATCCAAACATGCAGAAGCATGACCAGGTCTTGTGAACTTTGGACTGTGTGTGCTGACAAATTCACAATTTTTTAAAAGTGCTATTCATTTGTTAGTACTGATTGGCAAATAAAATTAAGTGACTCTTCAATGTCAGAACCTGAAAGCTTACCATTATGATATGCAAAGACAGCTTTCAAACAAGCTAGGCAAAGAAGAAATTATTGAGATCACAGTTCCTTGCAGTCATGAATTTGTATAGGATTTCAGCAGCTGCGATCTTCTATAACATTGTTAAAGAGGTGCTGAGCAGGGAACCAATATGACATTAAATGGTACATTGTCCACATCATTAAATAACATCCAATCCCATATAGAGGGAATTATTCCACTTTCAGTTCTCTTTTAGGCTTTCAGGTGGGGAAAGTTAGTTGCTGGAGGTATGATTTAAACACCTCTCCAGGCCCTGCTAACCTTTTTAAGTCCCAAGAGCAGGACTAGAGTGCAGAGCTTTTAGTAGACGACAGTGTCTAGGTAGAAGTTGATCATTATTTCCCTTGTTTGCAATTGTTTTTATAATTACCGTCCATTTGTGGGAAATGATACTGATATTCCACTTATAAGAACAATATATATTTTCTTTTTGGTATAAGTTTATTTAAGCAACAAAGTGAATCCACGCATAAAGTCATTAGGTAATTAACAGAATAGGTGGCAATTGGACATGGAATTGGAGATACACTGATTTTTAAAATTACAACAACATCCTCTGAAGGCTCCAATTGACTAACTCACAAAACATCCTCTGGACATTTTCCTCCATTAAACATGATATCGAAGTCAGCCTTCCTTTCACAAGCACCCTCACACTCCCACAGGACTACTGCAATCACCTAGTCAACCCTCCTACTCCTTCATAAATGAAATAATTAAAGTCAGAAAAGATTCAGTGCCTTGCCGAGTCCCTCAGCTTGTCAGAAATTAAAATTCACAAGGGTGTTGTAAGGAGAAGAATGATTAGATGGGATTATGCTTGGCATATGTTGAACTAGGAAAAGACAGAAGAGCAATTAACCAAACCAAATGTTCTTTATTATGTCTTTATCTGCACATGGGAATTTTCGCATAACTTAATCAGATCTAGCGGCAATAATAATAGTTAATTCCGAAAGGCAAATTGTATCTGTAAGTAAACAAAATGTTATTGGGCCTGTTGAATAAATTACACATTCTGTAAGGATAAAAGCCCCAAATGGATTAAGGAATGACTAAAGTTGTCATCTAATTACTTCTTGGAAGGAATTTAGAGGTTCCTATAGATGGAAGCAGTGTGTCTGGGCACATGCCCAGAGCCAGAAGTGAGCATGAGCACAGCAATTCCTGACCTCAAAAAAAAGGAAGTAATGCTTTGCAGCCTATCATTATGCAAACTTTGCTGGAAAAGGTAAGCAGAGGGTCTTAGAAGTGACTTGGCATTTTACAGATTCTCTTTTATAGAAAACACACACACATATGCTTTTGTTTTCTAATTTTGTTAATAATTTTCTAATATTGAATTTTCAAATTCAATATTCTTATGAATAACCAAAATCTCACATTATAAGAAGTTTTGCAAAACACNTGTAGAGAAAAGAATTCCCATACATAATTCCATTACCCAGAGACAAAGACTGTTCACATGTTAATACTGTAGCATACTTTCTTTAAAATATTTTTACAAGGCATAATACAATTATGAAGCTTAAAGTTTAACTTAGTAATATTACACAATTTTCATCAAGAGTATGTATTGAATACTTACTATATGTGGGGTACTGCATTACGTCTCTTTTATTCTCTAAAGTACTTTGATAAAACTTCAGCCATCAATATCCAAAGATATTTAATTATTTTAAAAAGAGATCACAAAGCATATTTCCAAACCCTTAGAAGCAGGCATTATTGCATCAGTTGCTACATAAAAGCCTGGGTCACGTTATTAAGTAACTCACAAAATTCTATTTTTGATAGCTGTATTTGTCCTGCTAGTGATAAGAGAGCACAAATTCATCACCCTCTGTTTTTTGAATTCTTGTTCTGCAAATATTCAGCATTCAATATCAGAGACTGCAAAGATACAGCAAAAGTAAATCCTTCAAACCCTAATTTATAAAATTCTAAACTATCATTTTATTGGTATGTTTCTTGGATTGTATTAGGATGTTTCTTTATCTTAATTTTGTACAAAACTTTTTTAAAAGTAAACTTGATGTTCTTAATGTTGCCTTTCTTTCTTTTTGGATAATCGTATTAATCTTTTGTATAATCCAGAGTAGGAAGGCTGAAGTATTAGTAAGACTAAAGGATTTTCCCTAAGTTACAAAGAGTTTGAAGTTGTGTTTCTACATATTTAGGCTACCCTTTTGACTAAATAGTCCAGTGTGCTAACCAGTGACTAGATTCAGAAGATACTAGAATCACAAAAATCATGGACAAATAGTTGGGTATTGCCTAGCTGATCTTCCAGGAGATTATGGCCTGGAGATGTTAAGGGACTTATTCAAGATCATACAACTCATATGCCCTAGGGGCTAGATTAGATTATAGGCCTTCTGATTTAAAGTCTTGGATAATTTTCCATACTCTGTAGCCAAAATCAGGAGGCATTCTTCAATTCATTCAAAATGATTGAATTATATAGGTATTTACATTTTGATTAGAGGACTTAGGTGTAGATAACTAGCTTTTGGAACATTAGGCTTCTACATTATTGAAGCACTTCTGATTCAACAGTCACGCTGCTAATGAATACTACTTAAAGTGAATCATGTTACAAAGTTTAGGTTCCGAAAAAATGTTTTTCATATGCTCTAGCATGCTGATCTCTAAAATTGCAATCTTAAAAGTCACATTATAACAACATTATAACAACCCTTAGTTTTCTGAGTCTAACCAAAAATTTTGGTCAATAACAACAGAATCTTCATCTCACAAGTTATTTAAATTGTGCCTTGTTTTCTTCATCAGGAAATTGGGGATAAACATAGTAGCTACCACACAGGGTATAGTAAGGACTATTTGAGTTAGTATACACAAAGCAGTTAGAATATTTTTTGTTATTATTATTATTATTACAATTAACTTGTGGTCTAAGTCGTTATTATAAACATTTTCTGAATATTATTGAATAGATAAGATCAAAGTAAAATAAAGATTGGCCATATATTTTAGGAGTATTTTATATGTAAATATTTTAAATTATACATATCATTATTTTCTGTATCAGATAAATGTCCTTCAATCATAACATTTGACCTTACAATGGAGTAAAATTTTTTAATGGAGTAAGATTATCTCCATTGTTATTTGGATCTCTTTTCAAAAAAATTATTTGCAAGCTTTCTTCATAGCTTTAACAGTAATGTGTTACAATTGCCCTTCAGAATTTTTTATATGATTACTGTTAGTAACTGAATAGTATTTCATCTGTAACAAGATTTTAAGATGGAATTGGACTTTTAAAATGGATGCATAATGATTTTACACATTTAAGGAGTCCATGTGTGATATTTTAATACATGCATATAATATGTAATGATCAAATCAGGTAAGGATCAAATCAGGGTATAGGATATCCTTCACCTCAAACATTTATTTGTGTTGGGAACATTTCAAATCTTCTCTTCTAGCTATTTTGAAATATGTAATAAATTATCATTAACTCTGGCCTCTGGTTTAGGTACGAAACCAAGTGACTAGAGCGCCAAGCAGGATGAGAAGGTAGTAGGAAACTATTTTTCTATTGTTAACTATCACCCTACACCCTAAGCTTAGAAAAGAGATTGGAGAGTTTGCAAGGAGTTTTAGAATTTACACAAAGATATTTGGAGACAACTGCTGTTGTGTTGTGAGTCTTAGTTCCTCCTAAGTGGGAGGGATTGGGAGGCGCCTATCATTTTGCCTAAAGCAGGAGAAACCACTTAGACAGCTTGATGTGTATTCCCTGCCTTTGTGTTTGGGGAACACACTAAGCTGGTGGGTGTAACTCAGTTCTGAAATCTCTCACTGTGAACAGTGGGTTGGCCTGCAGCTTTGTTGTTGGCAAGGAGAGGTGGTTGCTTTGTGTCACCTCAACTTCCAGATTTTGCTGGGTGTTTCCAGGGGTGTTTCCAGATTTTGCTAGGTGTTACCACATTCCAGGGAATGTGTGTTTCCAGGGGACCAGAGTTTGGCCACATGTAGGAATTCATGATTATCTTCCATCCTCTCCATGAGGGCTGCTTCAAATATCAAAGAGAACGGAGCAGATGGCTGGGTGTCTGAGGATCCTACAAAGAATCTCACAAGCTTCGATACCTGTCAGGCCCAAGAACCCAATGAAGGTAGCTCAGTAAAAACTTTCCTTCATCATTTCCTTTGCTTTCATTTCTCCCTTCTGCTTCCATCAGGAGTCAGAAATTGTAGTTACCAAACTGGTGTTAAAAGAGGAAAACACAGTGCAGAAAAACAGAAAAGAAATTATCCTCTACTCTGACATACTTGGGAAAGGGAAATAACTGTAACTTTCAATGATTTTATGTCTTTACTATTATTCCAAACTAGATTCCAAACAATCTAGTTTGGAATAACATCAATATGAAAAAATGTCAGTTTTTTTAATGAAGGATCTTTTATTACCTGAACGTTATCAGAAAAGTTATGAGACTTAACCTGAATTTCATCTGGGGGAAAAGGAAGAACCAGTACCCAGAATTGAATTTAATGTAATTGACAATTTATATTGTTTTAGGATTATTTTTCATAAATTTTGCTTATTGAGTATAATAATTATACATTCATAGTTCACTTAATAATTTTCTTATATTTATACATTTAAGTTTGTGATATGCATTACAGCTAATCTCACCCTAGACAGATTTATACATATTTCTATCTTATATTATGGGTCATTAGAAATACAGTTCCAGAAAGGGAACACTCTTATATATAAATATTAACAGATTGCTGTTTGAAAGTGTTGAAATGCTTTCTATTTCCACTGTCTTTGCACAAATGTTTCTAATATCAAGAAGTTCAAAATTTTAAAAGATTCGAAAACATTCTTGTTTTATAACATTTATGAAAGTGTTAATTGCAAAAGAAAGAAAACCCTTTTTTCAAAAGTTTATTAATGAGCCTAAAATAATTTGACTTTTAATTGTTAAAAAAACTAATGTGTCAGTATCTCCATTGACTTAAATGAAACTTCAAAAAGTCAACTATGAAATAATAGAAACTTTTTGAAATCTTAAAAAAGACTAACACTCTTAATTAGGATGAAGAAAATAACTTTATTATTATGTCTAACAAAGCAGGCTGTGATTTATAAAAATTAATTAAAAATAAATGTACATTTTGGCCGGGAGCGGTGCCTCACGCCTATAATCCCAGCACTTTGGGAGGCCGAGCAGATGGATCACGAGGTCAGGAGATCGAGACCATCC